>NC_035446.2:2586211-2690352 GCF_002127325.2 Helianthus annuus
CGCAAAGTTACCCCTTCGAAACCGAAAGGTCAGGTTAATGATTACAAAAGATTTGAAAATCTTGATTAACAGGCCTCAGGCGGGCCGCGTTAAAGATTCGAGTAACTTTACGCGGGCCGCGAGCCACCTATAGATTCGTTTACTGACTTAAGGATTCAGGCGGCCCGCATGAGCCCAGCCTGATCCTTTACGCGGGCCGCGTGAAGGTCCCAGATGCAGAATTCTTGGACAGATTCATTGTTTGAGCTTGTAAACGATCATTGAGGCATTAATTGAAGCATGGGCGCCCTCTACATGCCCCCAAGCACTTTAGGACACCTGCTGATCATCCATGAACCCTTGTAGGTTGAGTTGTAATGATCTTGAGCTAAGTTTTTCACTATAAAAGGCATGGTAGTGTTCCATTGTGAAACACACCTCAAACCTGCCTTCTGATCATTTCTGGAGCTCTCAAGCATTCTCCTAACATTCTTAATCGTGCACCAAGCTTCTGTAAGTATGCCCAACCCTTTGTGGCTTAGTATTACTTAGTTTAGCTTAAAAGTCAATCCGTCGTAACTAACGATCGACTTTACGATAAATCACAAATGGTCCAGTGGTTTGTCGAATCAAAGGTAGTTATATGTTGGTAATCATGTGGGCTTTAAACCCCTAAAAGGGCACCCTCTGATTCCCACTCTAACTAGTCCGAATGTTGAGTCAAACGTGCTTAGAAAAAGTCAACAGAAATGCCATTTTTCGATTTAATGCATAATCAGTAATGTAGATGATATGTAACCTGTTTAAACACTCATAAAACATGATAATAAGTATATTAACTAGTCTAAGCTTGTTTGATCCGACCATTTACTGTTTTGACCCGGTTCGGAGCCGAAAGTCACAAAGCTTTGACTTTTGCATTGACTTCAGTTCAGACCCGTTAAAGTATGATTTAGATATGCCTTAGGACTCTCTTAGGACCAGGTTACATGATGGTATAACCCTCTGTAACCGGTTCGTTGGTTGTCCGAGTCTTTTACACCTTTCCGTTAAACGCTTAAAAGTTGACCGTAACGCCCTTTTTAATTTAAAACGAGAATTTCGGGCATGTGAACGAACCGTAACCTTAGTTACTGATTTCTAAGCATGTCCCTAAAATTTCACGTCAATCCGAGGTCCAGAATAGGAGTTATGCTAAATAGCGCAAATTACGGAAACCTTGTAATTAAAAAGCGCAATTAGCATAACGCCTATCTAAACCCAGATTTCAACACCAAACCTTTTACACACTGATGTAAAATAATATTTTGGGATTTTTAAAGATTCTTAATTATTTTAACCTGCTCATAACCTGCGGTTATGGCATGGGTTCGGTAAATACCGAATATACCATTTTCGGCCATAACTTGAGTTCTACAAGGTCTTTTGACCCGATTCTAGTTGCTACTGATTTTAAATAATAACTAAAGTATTTTAGACTTTATAAACTGTTCGGGAAACTCAGATTTCCTGTAGAACTCAGAAACCTCTTTTATAATCTTTAAAAAGACCAAAATACCCCTACGGGGCATAAAATGGGTTTAAACTCGTTACGGGCGTTATGGAAGGTATCCTACTGATACCACAACCTCTTTAAAGTATATTGACTTAGGAAACCAGTGTAGGACTCTTACGGTTACCCGTTACGCCTTTTGCGCGCACGGTTCGGTTTATGTAACTAGTTTACATAAACTAGCCGAAACGGGTCAAACCATATTGTTTTGACCCCAAAATACAGAGTGTGGTTATTATACCCATATAAAACAAGTCTTCAAACTTGTTGGGTCCAAATCACATTCCATTCCCGGTTTTCGCCTTTCACGCGATCAAACCGTAGCTATCCTTTGAAACTGACCGGTCTAAGCTACGGCTAAATTAAAGACCCGTTAGGATTCTAATAGGTTATTTTAAAACCTTCGTTCCAGAATAGGAGACCAGTAAAAGCTATCTGCAATTTATTTCGATTAAGGATTTATACTTGCAAAGGTAAATACTTTTAACTTATTTTCCTTTATACGGGCTTGGGTTACGGTATATAGCATACCGCTTGATCGGGCATCAAATTCTCCACCGATTGAGTGGGTAATTGAATAAATTTGATCGGCTCGTTTAAACAGTCTTGTTACTTAAAAGCCTTTGGGGGGTTAATGACCATGTCCCGGATATCCCTGACATCATTTTACGAAATGGCCACGACCTAAGCGCGGAGTGTAGGCGTACACTCGTCAGTGCATAAATAGTCGCTGTGGTGTGTCTATTGATCTTTAACCCGGACTTGATCCGGGCTGCTAAACGCATAAGGAACATGTAATTCGTTCACAAGATTATATATTTAAATAATTCTCCCAAGTTATAAAATAGTTTGTGCCTTGCGCATTCAAATCAATTTTAATAAACATTTTCAAAAGTGTCAGTTGAATGTATTTACCAGTGTAAACTGACGTATTTTCCCAAAAAGACTAAATGCAGGTACTATGCGTAATTGGCTGGATATTCTCCTTAGCATCATAAAGAGTCTCGCAAGCCTAAGATGCCTTCGTCTGTTGAACAAAACTTATATTTTTATTTGATCCCCTGTGGATACCTTTCGACTATTCGTAATACATTTGATATTACAAACAATGGTTGAAATATAATTATCTTTATGCTTCCGCTGTGCATTCATATATTGTGTGGTTTGATTATATTGTTGCCAACTACGTCACGGTAATCCCCCACCGGGCCCACCGGTGAGACACGTGGAAATCGGGGTGTGACAGGTTGGTATCAGAGCCAACGTTGAGTGAATTAAACACTATCCTTATGTGTTTAATCTCAATAACACAATTGCACATACTTGAGTCTAGACAAGAACATAGGACAAATTCGAAATTGTTATTCCAGTTTGTCTTTTATTGTTTATTGTTATTTAAAAATTTGTTAAGCAGGAATATGCCACCAGTAATTAGAAGAGGAGGAAGAGGCAAAGGGCCGATCACTCACAATGATCACGAGGCTGGTCCTTCGAACATGCGAGCTCCTTCCAGTACAAGAAGTGAGGAACCACAGAGACGAAGAAGAAACCTCTTTGAACCTGCGAGACATTCTACCTCGCATAGTTCAACACCTTCATACCGTCATTCTTATGGACCAAATTCTGAGAATGATCCCAGTAACCCTCAACCTTCCTATATACCTCTCCAGCGTTCGGTATCGCACCGTGCCTTTGGCGATCCTACTCCTTACTTCCAAGGTCAGTTCAACCCGGCTGACTATATCCAGGAACCGACGGGCTTTACCCCTTTAGGACCCGAAGACCATTTCTCCGAAGATAACCCGGTAGATATGGACGAGGATACGGATCCCATAGAGCCTGCGCGCGGTACTCCCACGCACCCTATCGAGATCTCTGACGGATCTTCTTTTCATGGTTCCCCTTACCAGGGTCCAGATAGCTTCCAGGCGTTATTCAACCAGCATGAGTGGTATTTTACGCCCTCCCATCAGACATCACAACACCAGCAGCAGCAGGAGCAAGATCCCTCCGAGGATCCGCGTTTCGTGGCAGTTACGCCACCGCCTCCGCCACCGGTTCAACTAGTAATTCCTGATCCGCCAAGGCGTAGGAGATCGGGTGCACGTATGTCCACCCGAAGAGGGGAATTCCATTTCAGCACCCCTCGACACTCTAGTGGCTGTCACTATCCGCCACTACAAGAAGAAGGACCTTCAAGTCCAGTACAAGAGGCGAACTCTGCACCAGTTGCACCATCTTCGCCACCCTTTGGGTATGATAACCCAATACCGGCATACACGGGTCCCTCAGCGTACAACCCGTTTGATAAGCCGTCTCACACGCACTACAATTACAATTATGAACGCGACCCATACGTGGTAGCGGCTAGGTACAATGCCCTCTATCCCGACGGAGCTTATGGAAACCTTGGGAGACCAGATTACTCAGCTCATGGGTATCCAGCATCTCCCAGACCTCCGGTTCAGCAACCGTCGCAGCAGCCACGTTTTTCTCCACCGGAGCAGGAAGAAATCTTCCACCGTTTAAATCATGTGGAACGAGATTTCGAAGAGGAACGTAAGAACAACCGAGGATTCCTCAAAGGTCTGGCGAACCTATTGAAGGGCAAGAAGAAGAAACGAGACCATTAGTCTTTATATGTTCTAATGTAATGTCTATTTTAAATCAAGTCCCTGCGTGGACATTTATTATGTTTAGTCCCTGCATGGACAATTAACTTTTTAGCCCCTACGCGGACATCTATCTTGTATTGGTCCCTGTGTGGACTTGTTTTTTTCTAGAAATCTCTGCGTAGGTATTTACATATTTAAAAAGTTCCGTTTAGGGCAGCGTGTAATCATATTTGAAATTTATGGAATGTTATGTTATAAATTTCGTATCTTGTTATTATTATATATGAAATGAATCAAAATCATTCCTTTTAAATTAAAATCTGCCTAAGTAAAGAATCTTAAGAGTGAAACCTAGCCAGGTGTCATTATAAGACCCGGCCAAGATGGTAAGACCTGATTAAAAGATTCAGATTTCCTGTTAACCTCTGTAATCATGTTAACGTTCATGGCAGATGTGATTCGTTAAAATCGCTCGCGTCATTCTTATATAAGAATCCTTTTAAGGGTTCCAAGGCCCAAATTAATGATTTATGGATCGTGGGTTAAATCGTCAATAAAGATGATCATTTATTAAAACATCCATTAGCGATGTAGTGCCTACAGGCCAGATTTATTAAACATCCATTAGCGATGTAGTGCCTACGGGCCAAATTTTAAACATCCATTAGTGGTGTAGTGCCTACGGGCCATAATTATTGTCATATGAGACAAAAGGCAGTGGTAGTCTATGACTCCCTGTCAGAAAAGGAAAAAGGACTACGGTTCAAACCTTCATGCCTTGATTCTCTGTAATCTCGGCTAATATTATAAAAACGTCCTCGTGACTAGGCTTTTATGCCACTAACATTATTGTTTGTAATTAGGATAAGTTATATTCAAATCCTAAATTAAAGTGAGTAACAAATTAACCGGATATGGTCTCTGTTTACCATGGTTGATGAATTGCCATAAAAGACAATTCCCTAATAAACTCCTCAATAAAACTCTTCCGTTATCTTCTGTAGCAGATTCATGTTACAATGGCTAATCCAAATGAGGAGAATAGCCACTCGAAAGAAGATGAAAATGATAATGCCCAGATTCATTTGACGGGCGCAGAATTGAAAGCTCTTGTCGACGGTGCTGTCAAGGCAGCCCTGGATCGACAGTATGAAGAGTATACTGAGTCCCAGAGCAGAACCATATCTAAACCACACTCAAAGCCGAAAACCCACTCAAAATCTCACAGCAAACAACTGTCTAAGCCTAAAAAGGACGATGATAACCACTCATCCAATGAAAACAGTGTCCGTCCAGAAAAAGTGTATACTAATGCATCGCGCGCCAGGGGCTGCACCTACAAATATTTCGTATCATGCAAACCCCGAGACTTCACTGGGGAGAAAGGCGTGGTAGATTGCATGACGTGGCTAGACGAGATGGACACCGTGGTGGACATCAGTGGTTGCGCAGAGAAAGATGTGGTAAAGTTTGTTTCACAATCATTCAAGGGCGAGGCACTGGCTTGGTGGAGGTCTCTGGTTCAGGCCTCGGGGAAGGCTGTTTTATACAGCATGACATGGGAGGAATTCACTTCTCTCATCAAGGAGAATTACTGCCCTCAACATGAGGTTGAAAAGATAGAGACTGACTGTAACGCCCGGCTCTTTTGTACTTTCCACTTATGGAAAGCTTGGTTCGTATTTCTATTTTTGGAAACCTTGTATTCTTGTATTTGTTCCTTTCTTTGTAATCATTGTCAAACTGAGACTTGGATCATTAATGAAACTCGTATTATGTTACGAACATGTTATACACACTATATATATGCTCATACATTCAACTTTGTGGAACGATTGATACTTATTCGTGATTCTTGGTAACTATGTGCTAAACTTGTAAATACCTGAAACTGGTGCATTAAACGTATTCTGAACGTAAACGATACTTGATTGTGATACTTCTACGCTTAATTATACTTCGGTTATGATCATCATGCTTAACTACACCTTATACTATGCTTTTATATCAAAACAAGTCCCTAAACTCTCAAGTTTGCACCAAAAGGGATTAAAAACAAACTTCAGGGACTAAAGTGTCACAAAACGAAAGATGGGAGACCATACCCGCCGCGTGACGCCTAGGTCCCTCGCGTCACGCGAGGCCCTTGTTTCGGCAGATTGTGTTTTCTTCCAGCTTTGTGCACGAAATCCCAAGTTCTAATCTCACCCAATCACCTTTAATCCACCTCTAATCACCTCCAATCACCTTCTAACTCCCTAATTATAAATACCCACCTTCTCCAACCCATTTGAAACTTTCACAACTCTCCAATCTTCACAAAATCACTCTCAATCTGCAGTAAATCTGAGTTTTTGGACAGATTCTTGTACCTTCACTAAAGTGAGTGTAACTTGCTTATTTCTTAGCTAAATCACTTGATTCTTCTTCCTATTGCTTTGTTATGTCCTTGGGTTTGAATCCTTGGTTTTTCCTTGGAAGAATCATGCTTGGATTTGCCCTAAAATGGACTAAAACTTTCTGGTTTGATATTTATTTATCAACAACTTGTTACTTCTTATCCAACTTGTGTCTAACACATCTCACACCAATGTCCTAATGCTTACAACCTCTCCTATGGTTGGGTAAGCTTAAAAACATGGTTGAGACATTCAAATATCAGAGGATTAAACCTCATAAACATTGTGTTTTGTCTAGGGTTTCAACCCACAAATCGTGTCAAACATAGTTTTGATATATGAGTGATTATGGAACAACTTGGGTTGTTCCAAACATAAAATCCTCACATGGTTTGATGATTTCTAATAGATAGTTTACTTTACTTACTTGTAATGACCTTAGTTCATGACCCTCCTTGGTTGTTTTTACATCAAGCGTAGTGGTGAACATCTAAGGGGTCCCTAAACGGAAGCATGTTCTTCCTACCCCGTACATGACATTCATGAATGACTCGAGGTGCCTAAACGAAGATCTTAATCTTCTACCTCCTACTTGAATTATTAGACTTAATAATATGTAATACTTAAATATATATACACACCCATTCGAACCTTTAATATTAAACTTGTGTTTATATGTTAAAGTAGTAGAATGACATCTAAGACTTAACACTCCAAGTATGATTCTAATGGGCTTACTACCCATGAAATACAATATAACCCTAGTGGTTACGTAGTGTCATATAAGAGCATAAGTCAAGGATGATTATTTTGATACCCTACTTTATGCTATTTTAAACTCCAATTTATAATCTTCCGTAAACGCCAAACTCACACACCTACGTTTCCTCGTGTAGAAGGACTAGGTGCTCCAAGCTAAATCATCCACCAAACTTACTCTCGGAACTTCCAAGTCAAGACTTGTAAACCGTGAGTATACTCGTATTTCCCCCTTTTTACTTTTACCACTTTTGGGGTGTAACATGTTTACTAATCAAAAACTTACACATGAACATTTTGCTTAAACACATGAACATTCCTATAACATGCTTGTATACGTGATGGCTTGATACTTTAAACTTGGGTGATTCTTATGTGTTGAACTTATCATTAACTTCGTACGAGCCTAACCGTGACATATGTAGCGCTGTAGGATTAACGACCCGCCCGTAAACTTGAGGTTATGTCTTGAGCATATTGCGTTTTCTTGGTTTGATATGTTAGACACATGCCATATTTAATGTTTATCTTGAATCATATGCTTGCTATGAGGGAATTGTTCACACTTTTATCTTATGCTATGTATGTATCAAACTTGTATACTCGCCTTTGCTTTTGCATTGAATTGTATTTTTAAACATGTTACAGGTTGATGATGATGAAATGAAAACGGATAGCAAAGATGCCTAGATACTCACTTAGACGTTTAGGTTTAAAGTGTTGTATCAATTTTGTTTATGTTATGTTGAACAATGTTGTTATATGCTTTTCTTGTAATGTTTGACAATTTATTTTGGAAATGAAATTTGAGTTATTAAATTATTGTCACTAATAGCGTTATGATGTCTCGAGCAATCTTCACACTTCGTCTCATCCCGATGTTTCCGCCATTGGTTGGGGTGTGACAGATTGGTATCAGAGCCATAACTATAGGGAATTAGGAAAATTGCCATGCTTTTGCCCTAGTCTATAGTTTTAGGAACTTTGTCTCTTATTTGTTGTTTAAAACATTTGTGCTCTATCTTACATGCTTCCTAGCTACAATTCTTGTTATTAAACTTATGCGCCTTTCCTAAGGCTAACACGAATACACTTATGCTATTTTATACTCTTGTAACATCAACGAGACAACTTTACCAAAATAGGCGTGAAACCCACAATTTGGTAAACGACTCTCACTCTACCTTTAATCTATTTTTGCACGAAATTTCACCATTAAGCTAGGAGTGACATCCACAACTTAATGGTAATTTCCATTTCAACTCTAGTGGACCCTTGTCAAAGTGTCAAAATTTTATTTTGGCCGACAAGTACCAACCACCTTTAGGGTACGAAATCGTCAAGTTAGGGGTGAAACCCGCATCTTGTCGATTAAGTCCCATTCCTTGAATTTCATTCTCGCCAAAGTCCCGAATGTTCCAATCATTTAGAGATGTGTAGTAACCGGAAGGGTAAGATACCGTTAATCGCTTCTCGACGAGAGTATCTTACTTATAGGCCAAAGCACAATATCTCTAAATCGAAAGGACTTTCGACCCACTTTGGAATTGTCGACGTTCCTCTACCCGGAACACTCCTATGTTTTATTGAGCCTCTCTTTTATGTATCTCAATTTATATGTGATTTTATACTTGAACGTTCATCCATTTCGAAATGTCGTTTTAATCATTTCGCACGTTACCGCAATCATAAACAATAATAATCCTCGTGAACAAACTAAATTTACAATGCTTTCATTTGTTCATGTTATGTTATGTGGAATCCATGATTATGCTATGTGAGACGTTTAAACTTTTATACTATGGAAATCAACTTGAATCTTTACGTTATGTGACCCTTTATGCTATGTGATCAATTTCATTTTCTTAAACAAACATTATGACCAAGTCTCATCTACTCCCTTTTTCGAATTCGAATTATTTTTTTTTTAATTTCATTTTCTACGCATATATCGTATAAATACTTTATCATACATTTATATATTATTTGCATGCATGATTCCACATAATCTTATTTATACCCCTTGTAACAATAAATGGAGACATATCATCAAGGTGGGAGTGATTTCCTTACCTTGAAGACTAACTCCGTTTCTTTTCTCATCTTACAACGACCTCGCCAATGAATTAGGGGTGATTCCCTTACTTAGGTGATCGTTACCAATATTTTCCTTAATAGACTATATTACGTAAACATGATCACGTTTATAACTAAATCGTTTATCATTAGGCAAATCTCTATTTATTTCAGCATGCATTGTTTATATGAACGAATTCCTTATCCTACAATATATATTTTCTTTTTATATATAGCTCACACACACGAAATTCTTAACCTTTACCATAACCGCTTATTTCTCGATTTTCAAAATTGACAACCTAGTTGGTTTAATAAATCCATTGCCCACGAAATTTCGTATTCAACATAACTACTGGAAAAGGCTCATCTTATATCCTTAAACTAGAGATCTTCTATTTTCGATTAGGAATCAAATCAACTTTTCCCGCACACCTATAAAATACTACCAATGTTATTCAATCATTTACTAAATTTTTTTTTTTTCAAAACCAGTGAAATGTTTTATTTAAAAACGCTTTTTCAACAATCACTAAGATCGTATACCAAAATCCTTTTCTTACGAATCAACGTTGTCACAAAAAAAAATGTCTAAAATTCGAATTTCTTCTTTAATGCAAAATCATTTAAAACGATGCAAACTTATTTACTTCTAGAACCTTCTCAACCATTATTCAATACGTAGGCAAGGAAACTTCATAAGAACCAACCATCTTCAACGAATGTAAATCCTTTTTAAAGCAAGAGTAGCAATCCCTTTCTTTCACAAAGTATAACACGCATAACTAATAAATATTTTATACTCTCTTTACATTTATGAACTAGATTCTATATGTCATGTCAACTCAATCTATTTTGATTTTAATTAAACGTCTCGCTTTGCTCAAAACAACTATATATGTATATCATTTTATGTGCTTAGGTTTATATCTCGTGACAATTACACTTATACCCTCATTTTTACCTTCATACTCAAAATTTCTTGGCCTTTCTTTTCATGTTTAAATTCGTATATTACGATTCATATCATAAACAAAATCATTACGTATTACACTCATATCCATATTCGTATTTCTACATCTTATGTCTACACCTATATTTATATTTACACATTTATAATCATACCTATATTCATACGTTTTATATTATACTCGTGTTCCCAAATTATACATTTACATTATAATTATGTCCAAGTTTATATTCATATTAATACGATTATACTTACACTTATACAATTACGTCTACACTAATATTCATATTCGTTTATACTCATATATTCTACTTGTACCTGTACCTATACAACTATGCTTAAACTTATATTCACATCCATATATTTTCCTCATACCAATACAATTATGTTTATACGTAAATTCATTAGTTATACTCACATTTATACAATTTATAATAGACTCATACTTATACATATACTCTCACGCTCATTCGTTTATGCTCTCGTGCGTGTTCGTATTTAAACTTATCCTAGACTCATGCTTTTTACACAAAATTTATACTTTCGCACTATACGCGGGCGAAACCCGAGAGATTCGCTTACGTTGTCATACCATTTGGAACACAAGCATGCTTATATGCTATGCCTCTATGCACGCAATCTTATTTTTTTTTTTTTTGAATTTAGTTATACCTTAATTCATACGCAACTAGTACAAGTTATGCGGATCATGTGACGATCAATGTAATCGCGGATGCACACGGGATTATAGTGATAGTCGTATGAGAACCATAGAGTGTACTATTGTGTATGGTAAGACACGGAACGTAACATGACACCGGATACGAAACGGACGTCACATGGTCAAACATGGTGGATACGCCGCTGGTACTTCCTATATATAAGTGTTTTCACCATGTACCAAACTCTCGTAAAACGTGCCATGAGAAATTCAGTGTTTTACAGACCATTTAGACCTGTTACAACCTTAGACAACTCACAAACTCATTATATTCGATTATCCTTGACGAGACCTCATCTTTTCCCTACGTCTTCCTAAATTTCGGGACGAAATTTCCTAAAGGAGGGGAGACTGTAACGCCCGGCTCTTTTGTACTTTCCACTTATGGAAAGCTTGGTTCGTATTTCTATTTTTGGAAACCTTGTATTCTTGTATTTGTTCCTTTCTTTGTAATCATTGTCAAACTGAGACTTGGATCATTAATGAAACTCGTATTATGTTACGAACATGTTATACACACTATATATATGCTCATACATTCAACTTTGTGGAACGATTGATACTTATTCGTGATTCTTGGTAACTATGTGCTAAACTTGTAAATACCTGAAACTGGTGCATTAAACGTATTCTGAACGTAAACGATACTTGATTGTGATACTTCTACGCTTAATTATACTTCGGTTATGATCATCATGCTTAACTACACCTTATACTATGCTTTTATATCAAAACAAGTCCCTAAACTCTCAAGTTTGCACCAAAAGGGATTAAAAACAAACTTCAGGGACTAAAGTGTCACAAAACGAAAGATGGGAGACCATACCCGCCGCGTGACGCCTAGGTCCCTCGCGTCACGCGAGGCCCTTGTTTCGGCAGATTGTGTTTTCTTCCAGCTTTGTGCACGAAATCCCAAGTTCTAATCTCACCCAATCACCTTTAATCCACCTCTAATCACCTCCAATCACCTTCTAACTCCCTAATTATAAATACCCACCTTCTCCAACCCATTTGACACTTTCACAACTCTCCAATCTTCACAAAATCACTCTCAATCTGCAGTAAATCTGAGTTTTTGGACAGATTCTTGTACCTTCACTAAAGTGAGTGTAACTTGCTTATTTCTTAGCTAAATCACTTGATTCTTCTTCCTATTGCTTTGTTATGTCCTTGGGTTTGAATCCTTGGTTTTTCCTTGGAAGAATCATGCTTGGATTTGCCCTAAAATGGACTAAAACTTTCTGGTTTGATATTTATTTATCAACAACTTGTTACTTCTTATCCAACTTGTGTCTAACACATCTCACACCAATGTCCTAATGCTTACAACCTCTCCTATGGTTGGGTAAGCTTAAAAACATGGTTGATACATTCAAATATCAGAGGATTAAACCTCATAAACATTGTGTTTTGTCTAGGGTTTCAACCCACAAATCGTGTCAAACATAGTTTTGATATATGAGTGATTATGGAACAACTTGGGTTGTTCCAAACATAAAATCCTCACATGGTTTGATGATTTCTAATAGATAGTTTACTTTACTTACTTGTAATGACCTTAGTTCATGACCCTCCTTGGTTGTTTTTACATCAAGCGTAGTGGTGAACATCTAAGGGGTCCCTAAACGGAAGCATGTTCTTCCTACCCCGTACATGACATTCATGAATGACTCGAGGTGCCTAAACGAAGATCTTAATCTTCTACCTCCTACTTGAATTATTAGACTTAATAATATGTAATACTTAAATATATATACACACCCATTCGAACCTTTAATATTAAACTTGTGTTTATATGTTAAAGTAGTAGAATGACATCTAAGACTTAACACTCCAAGTATGATTCTAATGGGCTTACTACCCATGAAATACAATATAACCCTAGTGGTTACGTAGTGTCATATAAGAGCATAAGTCAAGGATGATTATTTTGATACCCTACTTTATGCTATTTTAAACTCCAATTTATAATCTTCCGTAAACACCAAACTCACACACCTACGTTTCCTCGTGTAGAAGGACTAGGTGCTCCAAGCTAAATCATCCACCAAACTTACTCTCGGAACTTCCAAGTCAAGACTTGTAAACCGTGAGTATACTCGTATTTCCCCCTTTTTACTTTTACCACTTTTGGGGTGTAACATGTTTACTAATCAAAAACTTACACATGAACATTTTGCTTAAACACATGAACATTCCTATAACATGCTTGTATACGTGATGGCTTGATACTTTAAACTTGGGTGATTCTTATGTGTTGAACTTATCATTAACTTCGTACGAGCCTAACCGTGACATATGTAGCGCTGTAGGATTAACGACCCGCCCGTAAACTTGTGGTTATGTCTTGAGCATATTGCGTTTTCTTGGTTTGATATGTTAGACACATGCCATATTTAATGTTTATCTTGAATCATATGCTTGCTATGAGGGAATTGTTCACACTTTTATCTTATGCTATGTATGTATCAAACTTGTATACTCGCCTTTGCTTTTGCATTGAATTGTATTTTTAAACATGTTACAGGTTGATGATGATGAAATGAAAACGGATAGCAAAGATGCCTAGATACTCACTTAGACGTTTAGGTTTAAAGTGTTGTATCAATTTTGTTTATGTTATGTTGAACAATGTTGTTATATGCTTTTCTTGTAATGTTTGACAATTTATTTTGGAAATGAAATTTGAGTTATTAAATTATTGTCACTAATAGCGTTATGATGTCTCGAGCAATCTTCACACTTCGTCTCATCCCGATGTTTCCGCCATTGGTTGGGGTGTGACACTGACTTCCTGTCATTGGTTATGACAAACCTTGACTGTCAAGCTTACCTCACGAGCTTCAACACAATGTCCTGGTTGGTTCCGTATCTGGTAACCCCGGAGCCAAAAAGAATAGCTCGTTTTATCGCTGGTTTAGCCCCCGAGATAAAGGCAAGCGTAAAGGCCTCTCGGCCAGCGACCTTTAGATCTGTAGCTGACATTTCTTTATCCCTCACTCTGGATGCGGTCCGACAAAGATCGCTGAGGAACAAAGAGGCTGAGAAGAGAAAGCGTGAAGATGACACTTCACGAAGGTCGGGCAAGAAGCACCGTGGAAACGGTGACAACAAGAGAGGGTCTGAGTCAAGGAAGGATGGGCAACAGTCTAGTGAGAAGCCCAAGTGCAAGAATTGCAAGAGACATCACTTTGGAAAGTGTAGACTCGAATCAAACTCGCAGACTCAGTCGAAGTTATTTGCTTGTTGGTTA
The DNA here is from genome assembly GCF_002127325.2 of Helianthus annuus. Lineage (NCBI taxonomy): Eukaryota > Viridiplantae > Streptophyta > Magnoliopsida > Asterales > Asteraceae > Helianthus > Helianthus annuus. The sequence goes on from NC_035446.2 coordinate 2,600,536, forward strand.
TGCAAGTCCAAGGACCACAAGACCGTGGATTGCAAAAAGATAGAGGATGCAACTTGCTACAGTTGCAATGAGAAGGGACACATTAGAACGAACTGCCCTGAAAATACCAAGAAGCCTGATGAGGCCAAGAAGACCAATGCGAGAGTCTTCAGGATGGATGCGAAAGAAGCAGTGCTAGACGATAACGTGATCACAGGTACTTTCCTCGTAAATGATATCTTTGCAAGAGTACTTTTTGATTCGGGCGCTGATAAGTCTTTCGTAGATCATAAATTTTGCAAATTGCTGAATATGCCTGTCAAAACCTTAAATGTAAATTATGAGGTAGAGCTAGCAGATGGCACCATAGAAACCGTCTCCACTGTGTTAGATGGATGTGTGATATCCATTAAGAACCACTCTTTTCCTCTATCTCTACTTCCCTTTAAATTGGCCGGTTTTGACATAGTATTGGGTATGGACTAGTTATCTCACAACCAGGCCCAAATCGTCTGCAATAGAAAGTAAGTGGTGATAAAGACTCCGACTGGTGAATCGCTTACCATTCGGGGAGATACCCAATATGGACTACCTGAGCAAGTGACTATGCTCAAGGCTTCAAAATGTCTAAAGAAGGGTTGTGTCATCTACATGGCACAGGTGATTTGTGATGAGCCTAAACCGAAGATAGAAGACATTCCCGTCATTTCGGAATATCCAGAAGTTTTCCCGGAAGATCTACCCGGTTTGCCACAAGATAGGCAAGTGGAATTCAGGATCGATATCATCCCTGGAGCAGCACCTGTTGCTCGAGCGCCTTACAGGCTAGCACCAACCGAAATGAAGGAGTTGAGGACCCAGCTGGATGAACTACTAGCTAAAGGTTTCATCAAACCTAGTTCGTCTCCCTGGGGAGCACCTGTCCTGTTTGTCAAGAAGAAGGACGGATCGATGCGTCTGTGCATCGATTATCGCGAGCTTAATAAGGTCACGATAAAGAATAGGTATCCTTTGCCGAGGATCGACGATTTGTTCGATCAGTTGCAAGGGGCAAGTTACTTCTCGAAGATTGACTTGAGGTCAGGCTACCATCAACTGGAAGTCAGAGATGAAGACGTACATAAAACCGCATTTAGGACTCGTTATGGTCACTATGAGTTCCTAGTGATGCCTTTTGGGCTCACTAATGCACCGGCCGCATTCATGGATCTCATGAATCGCGTTTGCAAGCCGTACTTAGATAAATTCGTCATCGTTTTCATCGACGATATTCTTATCTACTCGAAGAACCAAGCTGACCATGAGAAACACCTTCGTTGTATTCTCAAACTCCTGCATCGTGAAAAACTCTATGCCAAATTCTCTAAGTGCAAATTCTGGCTTCGTGAAGTCCAATTTCTAGGACATGTTGTCAGCGAGCGTGGTATCCAAGTGGATCCCGCTAAAGTAGAAGCTGTCATGAATTGGCAAGAGGCAAAGACGCCTACAGAGATTCGTAGTTTCCTGGGGTTAGCAGGATACTACAGGCGATTCATTGAAAATTTTTCAAGGATTGCTGCGCCCTTAACTTCCTTGACCAAGAAGAAGGTAAAGTTCGTTTGGGGCCCTAAGCAGCAAGAGTCCTTTGATATTCTGAAGCAAAAGTTGAGTAATGCTCCTGTACTGACATTGCCTGAAGGTACCGAAGAGTTCGTAGTTTACTGCGACGCGTCACACACTGGCATGGGGTGTGTGCTTATGCAGAAAGGCAAAGTTATTGCCTATGCTTCGAGATAGTTAAAAGTGCATGAGAAGAATTACACCACCCATGACTTGGAGCTGGGTGCGGTTGTGTTCGCACTAAAACTGTGGAGGCATTATCTGTATGGTATCAAGTTTGTGATCTATTCGGATCATAAGAGCCTTCAACATCTGTTTAATCAGAAGGAATTAAACATGAGGCAACGCCGTTGGATGGAGACCTTAAATGATTATGATTGTGAAATCAGATATCATCCCGGCAAGGCGAATGTAGTCGCCGATGCCTTAAGTAGGAAGGAAAGGGTGAAACCCATCCGAATCAATGCCAAGAGCATTGAAGTGAAGAATAATTTGATTAAAAGGTTGTTAGCTGCACAGAGAGAAGCTGTGTTGGAAGCTAACTATCCTAAAGAAAAACTAGGAGTAACTGAGGAGCAGTTAACTCTTAGCAAGGACGGAATTTTACGATTAAATGGACGAATATGGGTTCCAACTTATGGAGGACTACGAGATGTTATCCTCCAAGAAGCCCATAGTTCCAAATATTCTGTTCACCCAAGAGCTGATAAAATGTATTAGGATCTAAAGGCAAATTATTGGTGGATAGGCTTGAAAAAGTCTGTAGCCGCTTATGTAGCCAAATGCTTGACTTGTGCGCAAGTCAAAGCCGAGCATCAAAAGCCGTCAGGCTTGCTACAACAGCCTGAACTCCCAGAATGGAAGTGGGAATGTGTAACTATGGATTTTATTACCAAGTTGCCCAAGACGAGGAAAGGAAATGATACAATATGGGTTATAGGTGATAGACTGACTAAGTCAGCACATTTCTTACCCATCAAGGAGACTTATAGCTCCGATATGTTGGCCCAGTTATACGTTGATAAGATTGTAGCCTTGCATGGCATACCTGTGTCTATTATCTCGGACCGAGATACTAGATACACGTCTCATTTCTGGAAAAGCTTCCAGCAATCTTTGGGCACACATTTGAATTTTAGTACGGCTTACCATCCTCAGACAGACGGTCAGAGTGAGCGTACTATTTAAACGTTGGAAGACATGCTACGTGCATGTGCTATCGATTTGGGTGGTAGTTGGGATAAGAACCTACCATTAATCGAATTCTCCTACAACAATAGCTACCATACCAGCATTAAGGCTGCGCCCTTCGAGGCATTATACGGTAGAAAGTGTAGATCGCCTGTTTGTTGGGCGGAAGTTGGAGATGTCCAATTATCAGGACCAGAGATAGTCTTCGAGACGACGGACAAGATTGTCCAGATTCGAGACCGTCTCAAAGCTGCCCGAGACAGGCAGAAGAGTTACGCGGACCCAAAGCATAAAGATTTTCACTTTGAAGTAGGTGAAAAAGTGTTACTTAAAGTATCACCCTGGAAGGGGGTGATGCGTTTCGGTAAGAAAGGCAAACTAAGCCCGAGGTACATAGGACCTTTCGAGGTTATCGAACGTGTCGGGTCAGTTGCCTATAAGTTAAACTTACCAGAGGAGCTCAATGGAATTCACAATGTGTTCCACATCTGCAATCTAAAGAAGTGCTTCGCTGATGAATCATTGGTAATACCACATACAGATGTGCATATAGATGAGAGCTTAAAATTTGTGGAAAAGCCTTTGTCGATCGAAGATCGACAGGTAAAGAAGCTTCGAAGGAAGCATGTACCTATTGTTAAGGTCAAATGGGATGCCCGTAGAGGTACCGAATTCACGTGGGAGGTTGAAGCTACGATGAAAGAAAAATACCCTTATTTATTTCAGTAAATCTAGGGTCGAGATTTATTTTAAGGGGGTGAGGATGTAACACCTCGAAATTTTGTGTCCGATAATGTGTTGACACGTGTCATGAGTTTACACGTGGTATTAAATACTAAATAAAGGACTAAAGTTGACAAACCTTGAAAGTATGTAAATTCGAGGGTTATAAATGTCAACGAAGGGTAAATATACTGTATAGTAACCCTAAATGATGCTCGTACCTTCATACAAATAAATCATGGATCGTACGGAGCGAAACGCGGGAGAAAGTGAGAGATTACAAGCTACGGCGGTTAATTGTGTCAACATGTTTAATTTATACCTCTGAGTGACCCTTTGACGAACCCGAGGCTTTATAACAGTAAAATACGCTCACTAGAATATACTATATAAATTTCGCGAAGTTCCGTTTTAAAACGAGAAAGTTATGATCAAATTCGTATGCGAGGGGTTAAAAGCGTCAACAATAAAAGTTAAGGCTTTTCGGATAGTAATTAAACTAACCGGGGACTTAACAATGCGGGTAAAAGGCACGAGGCCCTTAGTGGTAAATAATCGAGGGCCAAATCGCAAAGTTACCCCTTCGAAACCGAAAGGTCAGGTTAATGATTACAAAAGATTTGAAAATCTTGATTAACAGGCCTCAGGAGGGCGGCGTTAAAGATTCGAGTAACTTTACGCGGGCCGCAAGCCACCTATAGATTCGTTTACTGACTTAAGGATTCAGGCGGCCCGCATGAGCCCAGCCTGATCCTTTACGCGGGCCGCGTGAAGGTCCGAGGTGCAGAATTCTTGGACAGATTCATTGTTTGAGCTTGTAAACGATCATTGAGGCATTAATTGAAGCATGGGCGCCCTCTACATGCCCCCTAGCACTTTAGGACACCTGCTGATCATCCATGAACCCTTGTAGGTTGAGTTGTAATGATCTTGAGCTAAGTTTTTCACTATAAAAGGCATGGTAGTGTTCCATTGTGAAACACACCTCAAACCTGCTTTCTGATCATTTCTGGAGCTCTCAAGCATTCTCCTAACATTCTTAGTCGTGCACCAAGCTTCTGTAAGTATGCCCAACCCTTTGTGGCTTAGTTTTGCTTAAAAGTCAATCCGTCGTAACTAACGATTGACTTTACGATAAATCACAAATGGTCCAGTGGTTTGTCGAATCAAAGGTAGTTATATGTTGGTAATCATGTGGGCTTTAAACCCCTAAAAGGGCACCCTCTGATTCCCATTCTAACTAGTCCGAATGTCGAGTCAAACGTGCTTAGAAAAAGTCAACAGAAATGCCATTTTGCGATTTAATGCATAATCAGTAATGTAGATGATATGTAACCTGTTTAAACACTCATAAAACATGATAATAAGTATATTAACTAGTCTAAGCTTGTTTGATCCGACCATTTACTGTTTTGACCCGGTTCGGAGCCGAAATTCGCAAAGCTTTGACTTTTGCATTGACTTCAGTTTTGACCCGTTAAAGTATGATTTAGATATGCCTTAGGACTCTCTTAGGACCAGGTTACATGATGGTATAACCCTCTGTGACCGGTTCGTTGGTTGTCCGAGAATTTCGGGCATGTGAACGAACCGTAACCTTAGTTACTGATTTCTAAGCATGTCCCTAAAATTTCACGTCAATCCGAGGTCCAGAATAGGAGTTATGCTAAATAGCGCAAATTACGGAAACCTTGTAATTAAAAAGCGCAATTAGCATAACGCCTATCTAAACCCAGATTTCGACACCAAACCTTTTACACACTGATGTAAAATAATATTTTGGGATTTTTAAAGATTTTTAATTATTTTTAACCTGCTCATAACTTGCGGTTATGGCATCGGTTCGGTAAATACCGAATATACCCTTTTCGGCCATAACTTGAGTTCTACAAGGTCTTTTGACCCGATTCCAGTTGCTACTGATTTTAAAAAAATAAATTAAGTATTTTAGACTTTATAAACTGTTCGGGAAACTCAGATTTCCTGTAGAACTCAGAAACCTCTTTTATAATCTTTAAAAAGACCAAAATACCCCTACGGGGCATAAAATGGATTTAAACTCGTTACGGGCGTTATGGAAGGTATCCTACTGATACCACAACCTCTTTAAAGTATATTGACTTAGGAAACAGTGTAGGACTCTTACGGTTACCCGTTACGCCTTTTGCGCGCACGGTTCGGTTTATGTAACTAGTTTACATAAACTAGCCGAAACGGGTCAAACCATATTGTTTTGACCCCAAAATCCAGAGTGTGGTTATTATACCCATATAAAACGAGTCTTCAAACTTGTTGGGTCCAAATCACATTCCATTCCCGGTTTTCGCCTTTCACGCGATTAAACCGTAGCTATCCTTTGAAACTGACCGGTCTAAGCTACGGCTAAATTAAAGACCCGTTAGGATTCTAATAGGTTATTTTAAAACCTTCGTTCCAGAATAGGAGACCAGTAAAAGCTATCTGCAATTTATTTCGATTAAGGATTTATACTTGGAAAGGTAAATACTTTTAACTTATTTTCCGTTATACGGGCTTGGGTTACGGTATATAGCATACCGCTTGATCGGGCATCAAATTCTCCACCGATTGAGTGGGTAATTGAATAAATTTGAGCGGCTCGTTTAAACAGTCTTGTTACTTAAAAGCCTTTGGGGGGTTAATGACCATGTCCCGGATATCCCTGGCATCATTTTACGAAATGGCCACGACCTAAGCGCGGAGTGTAGGCGTACACTCGTCAGTGCATAAATAGTCGATGTGGTGTGTCTATTGATCTTTAACCCGGACTTGATCCGGGCTACTGAACGCATAAGGAACATGTAATTCGTTCACAAGATTATATATTTAAATAATTCTCCCAAGTTATAAAAGAGTTTGTGCCTTTTGCATTCAAATCAATTTTAATAAACATTTTCAAAAGTGTCAGTTGAATGTATTTACCAGTGTAAACTGACGTATTTTCCCAAAAAGACTAAATGCAGGTACTATGCGTAATTGGCTGGATATTCTCCTTAGCATCATAAAGAGTCTCGCAAGCCTAAGATGCCTTCGTCTGTTGAACAAAACTTATATTTTTATTTGATCCCCTGTGGATACCTTTCGACTATTCGTAATACATTTGATATTACAAACAATGGTTGAAATATAATTATCTTTATGCTTCCGCTGTGCATTCATATATTGTGTGGTTTGACTATATTGTTGCCAACTACGTCATGGTAATCCCCCACCGGGCCCACCGGTGAGACAGGTGGAAATCGGGGTGTGACAGGTTGGTATCAGAGCCAACGTTGAGTGAATTAAACACTATCCTTATGTGTTTAATCTCAATAACACAATTGCACATATTTGAGTCTAGACAAGAACATAGGACAAATTCGAAATTGTTATTCCAGTTTGTCTTTTAATGTTTATTGTTATTTAAAAATTTGTTTAGCAGGAATATGCCGCCAGCAATTAGAAGAGGAGGAACAGGCAAAGGGCCGATCACTCACAATGATCACGAGGCTGGTCCTTCGAACATGCGAGCTCCTTCCAGTACAAGAAGTGAGGAACCACAGAGACGAAGAAGAAACCTCTTTGAACCTGCGAGACATTCTACCTCGCATAGTTCAACACCTTCATACCGTCATTCTTATGGACCAAATTCTGAGAATGATCCCAGTAACCCTCAACCTTCCTATATACCTCTCCAGCGTTCAGTATTGCACCGTGCCTTTGGCGATCCTACTCCTTACTTCCAAGGTCAGTTCAACCCGGCTGACTATATCCAGGAACCGACGGGCTTTACCCCTTTAGGACCCGAAGACCATTTCTCTGAAGATAACCCGGTAGATATGGACGAGGATACGGATCCCATAGAGCCTGCGCGCGGTACTCCCACGCACCCTATCGAGATCTCTGATGGATCTTCTTTTCATGGTACCCCTTACCAGGGTCCATATAGCTTCCAGGCGTTATTCAACCAGCATGAGTGGTATTTTACGCCCTCCCATCAGACATCACAACACCAGCAGCAGCAGGAGCAAGATCCCTCCGAGGATCCGCGTTTCGTGGCAGTTACGCCACCGCCTCCGCCACCGGTTCAACCAGTAATTCCTGATCCGCCAAGGCGTAGGAGATCGGGTGCACGTATGTCCACCCGAAGAGGGGAATTCCATTTCAGCACCCCTCGACACTCTAGTGGCAGTCACTATCCGCCACTACAAGAAGAAGGACCTTCAAGTCCAGTACAAGATGCGAACTCTGCACCAGTTGCACCATCTTCGCCACCCTTTGGGTATGATAACCCAATACCGGCATACACGGGTCCCTCAGCGTACAACCCGTTTGATAAGCCGTCTCACACGCACTATAATTACAATTATGAACGCGACCCATACGTGGTAGCGGCTAGGTACAATGCCCTCTATCCCGACGGAGCTTATGGAAACCTTGGGAGACCAGATTACTCAGCTCATGGGTATCCAGCACTTCCCAGACCTCCGGTTCAGCAATCGTCGCAGCAGCCACGTTTTTCTCCACCGGAGCAGGAAGAAATCCTCCACCGTTTAAATCGTGTGGAACGAGATTTCGAAGAGGAACGTAAGAACAACCGAGGATTCCTCAAAGGTCTGGCGAACCTATTGAAGGGCAAGAAGAAGAAACGAGACCATTAGTCTTTATATGTTCTAATGTAATGTCTATTTTAAATCAAGTCCCTGCGTGGACATTTATTATGTTTAGTCCCTGCGTGGACAATTAACTTTTTAGCCCCTACGCGGACATCTATCTTGTATTGGTCCCTGTGTGGACTTGTTTTTTTCTAGAAATCTCTGCGTAGGTATTTACATATTTAAAAAGTTCCGTTTAGGGCAGCGTGTAATCATATTTGAAATTTATGGAATGTTATGTTATAAATTTCGTATCTTGTTATTATTATATATGAAATGAATCAAAATCATTCCTTTTAAATTAAAATCTGCCTAAGTAAAGAATCTTAAGAGTGAAACCTAGCCATGTGTCATTATAAGACCCGACCAAGATGGTAAGACCTGATTAAAAGATTCAGATTTCCTGTTAACCTCTGTAATCATGTTAACGTTCATGGCAGATGTGATTCGTTAAAATCGCACGCGTCATTCTTATATAAGAATCCTTTTAAGGGTTCCAAGGCCCAAATTAATGATTTATGGATCGTGGGTTAAATCGTCAATAAAGATGATCATTTATTAAAACATCCATTAGCGATGTAGTGCCTACGGGCCAGATTTATTAAACATCCATTAGCGATGTAGTGCCTACGGGCCAAATTTTAAACATCCATTAGTGGTGTAGTGCCTACGGGCCATAATTATTGTCATATGAGACAAAAGGCAGTGGTAGTCTATGACTCCCTGTCAGAAAAGGAAAAAGGACTACGGTTCAAACCTTCATGCCTTGATTCTCTGTAATCTCGGCTAATATTATAAAAACGTCCTCGTGACTAGGCTTTTATGCCACTAACATTATTGTTTGTAATTAGGATAAGTTATATTCAAATCCTAAATTAAAGTGAGTAACAAATTAACCGGATATGGTCTCTGTTTACCATGGTTGATGAATTGCCATAAAAGACAATTCCCTAATAAACTCCTCAATAAAACTCTTCCGTTATCTTCTGTAGCAGATTCAAGTTACAATGGCTAATCCAAATGAGGAGAATAACCACTCGAAAGAAGATGAAAATGATAATGCCCAGATTCATTTGACGGGCGCAGAATTGAAAGCTCTTGTCGACGGTGCTGTCAAGGCAGCCCTGGATCGACAGTATGAAGAGTATACTGAGTCCCAGAGCAGAACCATATCTAAACCACACTCAAAGCTGAAAACCCACTCAAAATCTCACAGCAAACCACTGTCTAAGCCTAAAAAGGACGATGATAACCACTCATCCAATGAAAACAGTGTCCGTCCAGAAAAAGTGTATACTAATGCATCGCGCGCCAGGGGCTGCACCTACAAATATTTCGTATCATGCAAACCCCGAGACTTCACTGGGGAGAAAGGCGCGGTAGATTGCATGACGTGGCTAGACGAGATGGACACCGTGGTGGACATCTGTGGTTGCGCAGAGAAAGATGTGGTAAAGTTTGTTTCACAATCATTCAAGGGCGAGGCACTGGCTTGGTGGAGGTCTCTAGTTCAGGCCTCGGGGAAGGCTGTTTTATACAGCATGACATGGGAGGAATTCACTTCTCTCATCAAGGAGAATTACTGCCCTCAACATGAGGTTGAAAAGATAGAGACTGACTTCCTGTCATTGGTTATGACAAACCTTGACTGTCAAGCATACCTCACGAGCTTCAACACAATGTCCTGGTTGGTTCCGTATCTGGTAACCCCGGAGCCAAAAAGAATAGCTCGTTTTATCGGTGGTTTAGCCCCCGAGATAAAGGCAAGCGTAAAGGCCTCTCGGCCAGCGACCTTTAGATCTGTAGCTGACATTTCTTTATCCCTTACTCTGGATGCGGTCCGACAAAGATCGCTGAGGAACAAAGAGGCTGAGAAGAGAAAGCGTGAAGATGACACTTCACGAAGGTCGGGCAAGAAGCACCGTGGAAACGGTGACAACAAGAGAGGGTCTGAGTCAAGGAAGGATGGGCAACAGTCTAGTGAGAAGCCCAAGTGCAAGAATTGCAAGAGACATCACTTTGGAATGTGTAGACTCGAATCAAACTCGCAGACTCAGTCGAAGTTATTTGCTTGCGGGTTATGCAAGTCCAAGGACCACAAGACCGTGGATTGCAAAAAGATAAAGGATGCAACTTGCTACAGTTGCAATGAGAAGGGACACATTAGAACCAACTGCCCTAAAAATACCAAGAAGCCTGATGAGGCCAAGAAGACCAATGCGAGAGTCTTCAGGATGGATGCGAAAGAAGCAGTGCTAGACGATAACGTGATCACAGGTACTTTCCTCGTAAATGATATCTTTGCAAGAGTACTTTTTGATTCGGGCGCTGATAAGTCTTTCGTAGATCATAAATTTTGCAAATTGCTGAATATGCCTATTAAAACCTTAAATGTAAATTATGAGGTAGAGCTAGCAGATGGCACCATAGAAACCGTCTCCACTGTGTTAGATGGATGTGTGATATCCATTAAGAACCACTCTTTTCCTCTATCTCTACTTCCCTTTAAATTGGCCGGTTTTGACATAGTATTGGGTATGGACTGGTTATCTGACAACCAGGCCCAAATCGTCTGCAATAGAAAGCAAGTGGTGATAAAGACTCCGACTGGTGAATCGCTTACCATTCGGGGAGATACCCAATATGGACTACCTGAGCAAGTGACTATGCTCAAGGCTTCAAAATGTCTAAAGAAGGGTTGTGTCATCTACATGGCACAGGTGATTTGTGATGAGCCTAAACCGAAGATAGAAGACATTCCCTTCATTTCGGAATATCCAGAAGTTTTCCCGGAAGATCTACCTGGTTTGCCACAAGATAGGCAAGTGGAATTCAGGATCGATATCATCCCTGGAGCAGCACCTGTTGCTCGAGCGCCTTACAGGCTAGCACCAACCGAAATGAAGGAGTTGAGGACCCAGCTGGATGAACTACTAGCTAAAGGTTTCATCAAACCTAGTTCGTCTCCCTGGGGAGCACCTGTCCTGTTTGTCAAGAAGAAGGACGGATCGATGCGTCTGTGCATCGATTATCGCGAGCTTAATAAGGTCACGATAAAGAATAGGTATCCTTTGCCGAGGATCGACGATTTGTTCGATCAGTTGCAAGGGGCAAGTTACTTCTCGAAGATTGACTTGAGGTCAGGCTACCATCAACTGAAAGTCAGAGATGAAGACGTACATAAAACCGCATTTAGGACTCGTTATGGTCACTATGAGTTCCTAGTGATGCCTTTTGGGCTCACTAATGCACCGGCTGCATTCATGGATCTCATGAATCGCGTTTGCAAGCCGTACTTAGATAAATTCGTCATCGTTTTCATCGACGATATTCTTATCTACTCGAAGAACCAAGCTGACCATGAGAAACACCTTCGTTGTATTCTCAAACTCCTGCATCGTGAAAAACTCTATGCCAAATTCTCTAAGTGCGAATTCTGGCTTCGTGAAGTCCAATTTCTAGGACATGTTGTCAGCGAGCGTGGTATCCAAGTGGATCCCGCTAAAGTAGAAGCTGTCATGAATTGGCAAGAGGCAAAGACGCCTACAGAGATTCGTAGTTTCCTGGGGTTAGCAGGATACTACAGGCGATTCATTGAAATTTTTTCAAGGATTGCTGCGCCCTTAACTTCCTTGACCAAGAAGAAGGTAAAGTTCGTTTGGGGCCCTAAGCAGCAAGAGTCCTTTGATATTCTGAAGCAAAAGTTGAGTAACGCTCCTGTACTGACATTGCCTGAAGGTACCGAAGAGTTCGTAGTTTACTGCGACGCGTCACACACTGGCATGGGATGTGTGCTTATGCAGAAAGGCAAAGTTATTGCCTATGCTTCGAGATAGTTAAAAGTGCATGAGAAGAATTACACCACCCATGACTTGGAGCTGGGTGCGGTTGTGTTCGCACTAAAACTGTGGAGGCATTATCTGTATGGTATCAAGTTTGTGATCTATTCGGATCATAAGAGCCTTCAACATCTGTTTAATCAGAAGGAATTAAACATGAGGCAACGCCGTTGGATGGAGACCTTAAATGATTATGATTGTGAAATCAGATATCATCCCGGCAAGGCGAATGTAGTCGCCGATGCCTTAAGTAGGAAGGAAAGGGTGAAACCCATCCGAATCAATGCCAAGAGCATTGAAGTGAAGAATAATTTGATTAAAAGGTTGTTAGCTGCACAGAGAGAAGCTGTGTTGGAAGCTAACTATCCTAAAGAAAAACTAGGAGTAACTGAGGAGCAGTTAACTCTTAGCAAGGACGGAATTTTACGATTAAATGGACGAATATAGGTTCCAACTTATGGAGGACTACGAGATGTTATCCTCCAAGAAGCCCATAGTTCCAAATATTCTGTTCACCCGAGAGCTGATAAAATGTATTAGGATCTAAAGGCAAATTATTGGTGGATAGGCTTGAAAAAGTCTGTAGCCGCTTATGTAGCCAAATGCTTGACTTGTGCGCAAGTCAAAGCCGAGCATCAAAAGCCGTCAGGCTTGCTACAACAGCCTGAACTCCCAGAATGGAAGTGGGAATGTGTAACTATGGATTTTATTACCAAGTTGCCCAAGACGAGGAAAGGAAATGATACAATATGGGTTATAGTTGATAGACTGACTAAGTCAGCACATTTCTTACCCATCAAGGAGACTTATAGCTCCGATATGTTGGCCCGGTTATACGTTGATAAGATTGTAGCCTTGCATGGCATACCTGTGTCTATTATCTAGGACCGAGATACTAGATACACGTCTCATTTCTGGAAAAGCTTCCAGCAATCTTTGGGCACACGTTTGAATTTTAGTACGGCTTACCATCCTCAGACAGACGGTCAGAGTGAGCGTACTATTCAAACGTTGGAAGACATGCTACGTGGCTATCGATTTGGGTGGTAGTTGGGATAAGAACCTACCATTAATCGAATTCTCCTACAACAATAGCTACCATACCAGCATTAAGGCTGCGCCCTTCGAGGCATTATACGGTAGAAAGTGTAGATCGCCTGTTTGTTGGGCGGAAGTTGGAGATGTCCAATTATCAGGACCAGAGATAATCTTCGAGACGACAGACAAGATTGTCCAGATTTGAGACCGTCTCAAAGCTGCCCGAGACAGGCAGAAGAGTTACGCGGACCCAAAGCATAAATATTTTCACTTCGAAGTAGGTGAAAAATTGTTACTTAAAGTATCACCCTGGAAGGGGGTGATGCGTTTCGGTAAGAAAGGCAAACTAAGCCCGAGGTACATAGGACCTTTCGAGGTTATCGAACGTGTCGGGTCAGTTGCCTATAAGTTAAACTTACCAGAGGAGCTCAATGGAATTCACAATGTGTTCCACATCTGCAATCTAAAGAAGTGCTTCGCTGATGAATCATTGGTAATACCACATACAGATGTGCATATAGATGAGAGCTTAAAATTTGTGGAAAAGCCTTTGTCGATCGAAGATCGACAGGTAAAGAAGCTTCGAAGGAAGCATGTACCTATTGTTAAGGTCAAATGGGATGCCCGTAGAGGTACCGAATTCACGTGGGAGGTTGAAGCCACGATGAAAGAAAAATACCCTTATTTATTTCAGTAAATCTCGGGTCGAGATTTATTTTAAGGGGGTGAGGATGTAACACCTCGAAATTTTGTGTCCAATAATGTGTTGACACGTGTCATGAGTTTACACGTGGTATTAAATACTAAATAAAGGACTAAAGTTGACAAACCTTGAAAGTATGTAAATTCGAGGGTTATAAATGTCAACGAAGGGTAAATATACTGTATAGTAACCCTAAATGATGCTCGTACCTTCATACGAATAAATCATGGATCGTACGGAGCGAAACGCGGGAGAAAGTGAGAGATTACAAGCTACGGCGGTTAATTGTGTCAACATGTTTAATTTATACCTCTGAGTGACCCTTTGACGAACCCGAGGCTTTGTAACAGTAAAATACGCTCACTAGAATATACTATATAAATTTCGCGAAGTTCCGTTTTAAAACGAGAAAGTTATGATCAAATTCGTATGCGAGGGGTTAAAAGCGTCAACAATAAAAGTTAAGGCTTTTCGGATAGTAATTAAACTAACCGGGGACTTAACAATGTGGGTAAAAGGCACGAGGCCCTTAGTAGTAAATAATCGAGGGCCAAATCGCAAAGTTACCCCTTCGAAACCGAAAGGTCAGGTTAATGATTACAAAAGATTTGAAAATCTTGATTAACAGGCCTCAGGAGGGCCGCGTTAAAGATTCGAGTAACTTTACGCGGGCCGCGAGCCACCTATAGATTCGTTTACTGACTTAAGGATTCAGGCGGCCCGCATGAGCCCAGCCTGATCCTTTACGCTGGCCGCGTGAAGGTCCGAGATGCAGAATTCTTGGACAGATTCATTGTTTGAGCTTGTAAACGATCATTGAGGCATTAATTGAAGCATGGGCGCCCTCTACATGCCCCCTAGCACTTTAGGACACCTGCTGATCATCCATGAACCCTTGTAGGTTGAGTTGTAATGATCTTGAGCTAAGTTTTTCACTATAAAAGGCATGGTAGTGTTCCATTGTGAAACACACCTCAAACCTGCTTTCTGATCATTTCTTGAGCTCTCAAGCATTCTCCTAACATTCTTAGTCGTGCACCAAGCTTCTGTAAGTATGCCCAACCCTTTGTGGCTTAGTTTTGCTTAGTTTAGCTTAAAAGTCAATCCGTCGTAACTAACGATTGACTTTACGATAAATCACAAATGGTCCAGTGGTTTGTCGAATCAAAGGTAGTTATATGTTGGTAATCATGTGGGCTTTAAACCCCTAAAAGGGCACCCTCTGATTCCCACTCTAACTAGTCCGAATGTCGAGTCAAACGTGCTTAGAAAAAGTCAACAGAAATGCCATTTTGTGATTTAATGCATAATCAGTAATGTAGACGATATGTAACCTGTTTAAACACTCATAAAACATGATAATAAGTATATTAACTAGTCTAAGCTTGTTTGATCCGACCATTTACTGTTTTGACCCGGTTCGGAGCCGAAAGTCGCAAAGCTTTGACTTTTGCATTGACTTCAGTTCTGACCCGTTAAAGTATGATTTAGATATGCCTTAGGACTCTCTTAGGACCAGGTTACATGATGGTATAACCCTCTGTGACCGGTTCTTTGGTTGTACGAGAATTTCGGGCATGTGAACGAACCGTAACCTTAGTTACTGATTTCTAAGCATGTCCCTAAAATTTCACGTCAATCCGAGGTCCAGAATAGGAGCTATGCTAAATAGCGCAAATTACGGAAACCTTGTAATTAAAAAGCGCAATTAGCATAACGCCTATCTAAACCCAGATTTCGACACCAAACCTTTTACACACTGATGTAAAATAATATTTTGGGGTTTTTAAAGATTTTTAATTATTTTTAACCTGCTCATAACCTGCGGTTATGGCATCGGTTCGGTAAATACCGAATATACCCTTTTCGGCCATAACTTGAGTTCTACAAGGTCTTTTGACCCGATTCCAGTTGCTACTGATTTTAAAAAATAAATTAAGTATTTTAGACTTTATAAACTGTTCGGGAAACTCAGATTTCCTGTAGAACTCAGAAACCTCTTTTATAATCTTTAAAAAGACCAAAATACCCCTACGGGGCATAAAATGGATTTAAACTCGTTACGGGCGTTATGGAAGGTATCCTACTGATACCACAACCTCTTTAAAGTATATTGACTTAGGAAACCAGTGTAGGACTCTTACGGTTACACGTTACGCCTTTTGCGCGCACGATTCGGTTTATGTAACTAGTTTACATAAACTAGCCGAAACGGGTCAAACCATATTGTTTTGACCCTAAAATCCAGAGTGTGGTTATTATACCCATATAAAACAAGTCTTCAAACTTGTTGGGTCCAAATCACATTCCATTCCCGGTTTTCGCCTTTCACGCGATTAAACCGTAGCTATCCTTTGAAACTGACCGGTCTAAGCTACGGCTAAATTAAAGACCCGTTAGGATTCTAATAGGTTATTTTAAAATCTTCGTTCCAGAATAGGAGACCAGTAAAAGCTATCTGCAATTTATTTCGATTAAGGATTTATACTTGCAAAGGTAAATACTTTTAACTTATTTTCCGTTATACGGGCTTGGGTTACGGTATATAGCATACCGCTTGATCGGGCATCAAATTCTCCACCGATTGAGTGGGTAATTGAATAAATTTGATCGGCTCGTTTAAACAGTCTTGTTACTTAAAAGCCTTTGGGGGGTTAATGACCATGTCCCGGATATCCCTGGCATCATTTTACGAAATGGCCACGACCTAAGCGCGGAGTGTAGGCGTACACTCGTCAGTGCATAAATAGTCGCTGTGGTGTGTCTATTGATCTTTAACCCGGACTTGATCCAGGCTACTGAACGCATAAGGAACATGTAATTCATTCACAAGATTATATATTTAAATAATTCTCCGAAGTTATAAAAGAGTTTGTGCCTTCTGCATTCAAATCAATTTTAATAAACATTTTCAAAAGTGTCAGTTGAATGTATGTACCAGTGTAAACTGACGTATTTTCCCAAAAAGACTAAATGCAGGTACTATGCGTAATTGGCTGGATATTCTCCTTAGCATCATAAAGAGTCTCGCAAGCCTAAGATGCCTTCGTCTATTGAACAAAACTTATATTTTTATTTGATCCCATGTGGATACCTTTCGACTATTCGTAATACATTTGATATTACAAACAATGGTTGAAATATAATTATCTTTATGCTTCCGCTGTGCATTCATATATTGTGTGGTTTGACTATATTGTTGCCAACTACGTCATGGTAATCCCCCACCGGGCCCACCGGTGAGACACGTGGAAATCGGGGTGTGACAGGTTGGTATCAGAGCCAACGTTGAGTGAATTAAACACTATCCTTATATGTTTAATCTCAATAACACAATTGCACATATTTGAGTCTAGACAAGAACATAGGACAAATTCGAAATTGTTATTCTAGTTTGTCTTTTATTGTTTATTGTTATTTAAAAATTTGTTAAGCAGGAATATGCCGCCAGCAATTAGAAGAGGAGGAACAGGCAAAGGGCCGATCACTCACAATGATCACGAGGCTGGTCCTTCGAACATGCGAGCTCCTTCCAGTACAAGAAGTGAGGAACCACAGAGACGAAGAAGAAACCTCTTTGAACCTGCGAGACATTCTACCTCGCATAGTTCAACACCTTCATACCGTCATTCTTATGGACCAAATTCTGAGAATGATCCCAGTAACCCTCAACCTTCCTATATACCTCTCCAGCGTTCGGTATCGCACCGTGCCTTTGGCGATCCTACTCCTTACTTCCAAGGTCAGTTCAACCCGGCTGACTATATCCAGGAACCGACGGGCTTTACCTCTTTAGGACCCGAAGACCATTTCTCCGAAGATAACCCGGTAGATATGGACGAGGATACGGATCCCATAGAGCCTGCGCGCGGTACTCCCACGCACCCTATCGAGATCTCTGACGGATCTTCTTTTCATGGTACCCCTTACCAGGGTCCAGATAGCTTCCAGGCGTTATTCAACCAGCATGAGTGGTATTTTACGCCCTCCCATCAGACATCACAACACCAGCAGCAGCAGGAGCAAGATCCCTCTGAGGATCCGCGTTTCGTGGCAGTTACGCCACCGCCTCCGCCACCGGTTCAACCAGTAATTCCTGATCCGCCAAGGCGTAGGAGATCGGGTGCACGTATGTCCACCCGAAGAGGGGAATTCCATTTCAGCACCCCTCGACACTCTAGTGGCAGTCACTATCCGCACTACAAGAAG
This sequence comes from Helianthus annuus, assembly GCF_002127325.2. Taxonomy (NCBI): domain Eukaryota; kingdom Viridiplantae; phylum Streptophyta; class Magnoliopsida; order Asterales; family Asteraceae; genus Helianthus; species Helianthus annuus. The sequence goes on from NC_035446.2 coordinate 2,618,469, forward strand.
AAGGACCTTCAAGTCCAGTACAAGAGGCGAACTCTGCACCAGTTGCACCATCTTCGCCACCCTTTGGGTATGATAACCCAATACCGGCATACACAGGTCCCTCAGCGTACAACCCGTTTGATAAGCCGTCTCACACGCACTACAATTACAATTATGAACGCGACCCATACGTGGTAGCGGCTAGGTACAATGCCCTCTATCCCGACGGAGCTTATGGAAACCTTGGGAGACCAGATTACTCAGCTCATGGGTATCCAGCACCTCCCAGACCTCCGGTTCAGCAACCGTCGCAGCAGCCACGTTTTTCTCCACCGGAGCAGGAAGAAATCCTCCACCGTTTAAATCGTGTGGAACGAGATTTCGAAGAGGAACGTAAGAACAACCGAGGATTCCTCAAAGGTCTGGCGAACCTATAGAAGGGCAAGAAGAAGAAACCAGACCATTAGTCTTTATATGTTCTAATGTAATGTCTATTTTAAATCAAGTCCCTGCGTGGACATTTATTATGTTTAGTCCCTGCGTGGACAATTAACTTTTTAGCCCCTACGCGGACATCTATCTTGTATTGGTCCCTGTGTGTTCTTGTTTTTTTCTAGAAATCTCTGTGTAGGTATTTACATATTTAAAAAGTTCCGTTTAGGGCAGCGTGTAATCATATTTGAAATTTATGGAATGTTATGTTATAAATTTCGTATCTTGTTATTATTATATATGAAATGAATCAAAATCACTCCTTTTAAATTAAAATCTGCCTAAGTAAAGAATCTTAAGAGTGAAACCTAGCCAGGTGTCATTATAAGACCCGGCCAAGATGGTAAGACCTGATTAAAAGATTCAGATTTCCTGTTAACCTCTGTAATCATGTTAACGTTCATGGCAGATGTGATTCGTTAAAATCGCACGCGTCATTCTTATATAAGAATCCTTTTAAGGGTTCCAAGGCCCAAATTAATGATTTATGGATCGTGGGTTAAATCGTCAATAAAGATGATCATTTATTAAAACATCCATTAGCGATGTAGTGCCTACGGGCAGATTTATTAAACATCCATTAGTGATGTAGTGCCTACGGGCCAAATTTTAAACATCCATTAGTGGTGTAGTGCCTACGGGCCATAATTATTGTCATATGAGACAAAAGGCAGTGGTAGTCTATGACTCCCTGTCAGAAAAGGAAAAAGGACTACGGTTCAAACCTTCATGCCTTGATTCTCTGTAATATCGGCTAATATTATAAAAACGTCCTCATGACTAGGCTTTTATGCCACTAACATTATTGTTTGTAATTAGGATAAGTTATATTCAAATCCTAAATTAAAGTGAGTAACAAATTAACCGGATATGGTCTCTGTTTACCATGGTTGATGAATTGCCATAAAGGACAATTCCCTAATAAACTCCTCAATAAAACTCTTCCGTTATCTTCTGTAGCAGATTCAAGTTACAATGGCTAATCCAAATGAGGAGAATAGCCATTTGAAAGAAGATGAAAATGATAATGTCCAGATTCATTTGACGGGCGCAGAATTGAAAGCTCTTGTCGACGGTGCTGTCAAGGCAGCCCTGGATCGACAGTATGAAGAGTATACTGAGTCCCAGAGTAGAACCATATCTAAACCACACTCAAAGCCGAAAACCCACTCAAAATCTCACAGCAAACCACTGTCTAAGCCTAAAAAGGACGATGATAACCACTCATCCAATGAAAACAGTGTCCGTCCAGAAAAAGTGTATACTAATGCATCTCGCGCCAGGGGCTGCACCTACAAATATTTCGTATCATGCAAACCCCGAGACTTCACTGGGGAGAAAGGCGCGGTAGATTGCATGACGTGGCTAGACGAGATGGACACCGTGGTGGACATCAGTGGTTGCGCAGAGAAAGATGTGGTAAAGTTTGTTTCACAATCATTCTAGGGCGAGGCCCTGGCTTGGTGGAGGTCTCTGGTTCAGGCCTCGGGGAAGGCTGTTTTATACAGCATGACATGGGAGGAATTCACTTCTCTCATCAAGGAGAATTACTGCCCTCCACATGAGGTTGAAAAGATAGAGACTGACTTCCTGTCATTGGTTATGACAAACCTTGACTGTCAAGCTTACCTCACGAGCTTCAACACAATGTCCCGGTTGGTTCCGTATCTGGTAACCCCGGAGCCAAAAAGAATAGCTCGTTTTATCGGTGGTTTAGCCCCCGAGATAAAGGCAAGCGTAAAGGCCTCTCGGCCAGCGACCTTTAGATCTGTAGCTGACCTTTAGAAAGTGTGTGAACTCACCTCGGTTTGCTCGGTTAGATAAATTACTCAAATAATAAGGAAATCAAGCACGTCCTAATAAGGTACAGATAAAAATCAATTTCTCATGCATAACATGTATCCTACGTATGGTTTATCTACTCATTACTTCTATCACGTACCACACAATTCTAATGTCAAGGTACTTTATTAAGTTATATTATTTTACCCTAAAATCATGGTTGTAAAAGTCCCGCCTAGGCTCCGAGTACTCCCTGACTACTCGCTACAAGGTAGGCTGTCGAGGCACGAGTACTCTTCTCCCAGGCCAATTACTCCCCGAGTAATCTCCGCCTAAGCCGAGTACTTCCCGAGTACTCCCGAATCCGACTAGGGAGCGCATAGCGACTTTTGCAACCATGCCTAAAATAATATAACTCTCTCACAAAATAAACAAGTATCCACACAAGTGTTCTAGTATAAATATATATTCTAAATGAATATTTAACCACCTTGCTTGTAAAAATCAACCTCCGATACTATGTATTTTTGTAACAAACTCATGGCGAAATTTATTTTGAAAAGCAAAGTTAAAACATATACGTGAACACTTGTTAGAAACATAATTTCTAAGTGTTGGAATTTTTAGAAAATTTCGCCAGAGTTTCCTTTGTAAATGGAGGTGTCCATGCTTATAAGCATATTGTTTTCTTTTCAAAATTTCATTCAACAATCATCAACCAACAATATACAATCTTTACTTAACCATCTTGTTAAAAACAAGCATTAATTTCTACATCATGAACTTGAAAGTTTATAAAAATGTGTAGTAACCTACTAGTGTATTTAGTAAGTCTTGTACCCCTTTAAAGTGTGATTACTTCTTTAAAAACTCCATTTTTAAAGAATATGGATCTTTACAACTTATGTTCATATTTTCTAAAAATGCTTCTTCATGTATTTTTTCTTGTTACACATGTGTTTCTTCACTTTGTTAACCACCAAAAATGATGTATATTTATGTAAGAACCAAGACTTAGTAAAACTTGTATTTTAACTTGGTTTCTTGGTAAATCATACTTGAAACATTTAGATTTACAAGACTTTAAACCTTCTTTGTTCATCATTTTACAAGAGACTTTATATTCCTTCAAGTTCATGACTTTTGTGAGGATGATCCATGACCTTTAACATGTTCATCCTTTCATCTTGCTAGATTATGTTTTTAATCATGATCTAGCAAGACTACATGATGATCAACATCATTTCTACAAACAATCAATAATCAACAAGTATATCAACACTAAAACAACATGATTTCTTCATGCTTTAAGCTTATGTTAAGGTTTCATTCTCTTGTTTCTTAATGTTCTTTAAGTTTATCATGATGAAGCTACTTTAACCACTTTCATATGATGAAAAATGAAGTGATTCAAGTTCTTACCACCAGCTCAAGGCTAGGGATGTTCAAGAGAAGAAAAATGGTGGTTAATAGCAAACGAAGAAGGTCCTTGCACTCCCGAAAGCTCCTAGCTTCCTTGTATGACCTTTAACACCTTTGTATGCTTGTAGAATGGATGAAGATGAGTGAATGATGATGATGGTGGTGTGGATTGGGTTCGGCCGAAGCAAAAGAAGAGAGGAAGAGAGAAGTGTGGGTGTTAAGTGTGTGAAAGAATGATGGTTATAGTTCTAAGGGTTCATACTTATATCCACCATCATGTAGTTTCCATTGTATAATATGTCTTTAAAGAGTAAACAAGATCTATTTTAATATTAAGATAAAATCACATGTGGGGCCACATATTGGGCTGATTACTAGAGGGTGGGGGGGTATAGGTTTAGGTTATAACTAGTTAGTTAGATTAAGGTTAAAATTCAAGTATTCTAGTTAGGTATTTAGTTACTAGTTGTTATGTGATGTGTTATGATGTTCGGGGATCATCACTAGCTCAGAAAAAGTGAAACAATGCTTTTAACAATATTTTTGTGTTCCGGGTAATGTCCGGTTGTTCGGTTAGATACCGTTCCGTTAAAGTGCTAAGTTATTGCATATAGTGACCTATATATATATCTTTTTGTAACACTTTTAAATCCCAACACTTTGGAAAGCATACAGGGCCATTTAGTCAATTTTCTGCATAAGACTAGTATGTTAACAAGCACATGTATGTATGACACAGTAAATTAGAAAGCAGTTAAGTAATTCAGCACAGACATCAAGCACTTTAATTAACATTAATGAATCCTACGGATACATGTAATTTTTGAGGGTTGTCACACAAAGTGCAAGACTTGCCGGAAACGTCACTTTGGAAAATGCAGGTTTGAGTCTAAGTCTCAGTCAGGACCGTCTGCATGTGGGTTATGTAAGTCCAAGGAGCACAAGACGGTAGACTGCAAGAAAGTAAAGGACGCGACGTGCTATAACTGCAATGAAAAGGGGCACATCAAAACCAACTGCCCTAAATATGCCAAAAAGCCTGAAGAGGTCAAGAAGACCAATGCAAGGGTCTTTCGAATGGATGCACGAGAAGCTGTTCAGGACGATAATGTGATAACCGGTACCTTCCTTATAAATGATATTTACGCAAGGGTGTTATTTGATTCAGGTGCTGATAAGTCATTCATAGATAATAAGTTTTGTAAGTTCCTGAATTTACCAGTTAAAACCCTAAGCGTGAAATATGAGGTAGAATTGGCGGATGGTACCTTAGAGACAGCCTCAACTGTGTTAGATGGATGTTTTACATCCGTTAGGAACCACTCCTTCCCATTATCCTTGCTTCCTTTAAAGTTAGTTGGTTTCGACATAGTTATAGGCATGGACTGGTTATCTCATAACCAGGCCCAGATCGTTTGCAACAAAAAGCAAGTAGTGATCAAGACTCCGTCTGGAGAGCCACTTACCATACAGGGAGACAACCAGTATGGGTTGCCTGAGCAAGTGTCAATGCTCAAGGCATCTAGATGTCTGAAGAAGGGTTGTGTTATTTACATGGCACATGTAACTATTGATGAGAAGAAGCCCAAGATTGAAGATATCCCTGTCATTTCCGAATATCCAGAAGTTTTCCCTGAGGAACTACCTGGTTTACCACCAGATAGGCAAGTAGAATTCAGAATTAACATCATCCCTGGAGCAGCGCCTGTTGCAAGAGCGCCTTACAGGTTGGCACCAACTGTGATGAAAGAGTTAAGGACCCAACTAGATGATTTGTTAGCCAAAGGTTTTATTAGACCTAGTTCATCTCCTTGTGGAGCGCCAATCCTGTTTGTAAAGAAGAAGGATGGATCGATGCGATTATGCATCGATTATCGTGAGCTTAACAAAGTCACTATCAAGAATAGGTATCCATTGCCCAGGATCGACGATCTATTCGATCAATTGTAAGGGGCAAGTTACTTCTCTAAGATTGATTTGAGGTCAGGCTATCATTAACTGAAGGTTAAAAATGAGGATGTACACAAGACTGCATTTAGGACTCGTTATGGTCATTACGAGTTCTTAGTGATGCCTTTTGGGCTCACTAATGCACCAGCGTCGTTCATGGATCTCATGAACCGTGTCTGCAAGCCCTACCTAGATAAATTTGTCATCGTCTTCATCGATGACATTCTTATATACTCGAAGAGTCAAGCTGACCATGAGAAGCACCTCCGATGCATTCTGAAACTGCTTCAACAAGAAAAGCTCTATGCCAAGTTTTCGAAATGTGAATTTTCGCTTTGTGAAGTCCAATTTCTTGGACATGTTGTTAGTGAGCGTGGTATCCAAGTGGATCCCGCTAAGATTGAGGCCATTATGAATTGGCAAGAGCCAAAGACACCCACGGAGATTCACAGCTTTCTAGGACTGGCAGGATACTACAGGCGTTTTATTGAAAACTTCTCAAGAATTGTAGTACCCCTGACTTTATTAACCCACAAGAATAGCAAGTTTGATTGGGGTCCTAAGCAGCAAGAATTTTTGATATTCTTAAGCAGAAGTTGAGCAATGCTCCTGTACTGACATTACCTGATGGAATCGAAGAATTTGTGGTATACTGTGATGCATCACACACTGGTATGGGATGTGTGCTTATGCAGAAAGGCAAGGTCATTGCCTAAGTTTCTCGACAGTTAAAGGTGCACGAGAAGAATTACACCACCCACGACTTGGAGCTGGGTGCCGTTGTATTTGCACTAAAACTGTGGAGGCATTATTTGTATGGTACCAAGTGCGTGATCTGTTCTGATCACAAGAGCCTTCAACATCTATTCAATCAGAAGGACTTAAACATGAGGCAGCGACGATGGATGGAAACTTTAAATGATTATGATTGTGAGATACGATAACATCCAGGCAAGGCGAATGTGGTCGCCGATGCCTTAAGTAGAAAGGAAAGGGTGAAGCCCATAAGAATCAATGCCAAGAACATTGAATTAAAGAATAGTTTGAATTAAAGGTTGTTAGCAGCTCAAAAAGAAGCTGTACTAGAAGCTAACTATTCTGAAGAAAAGTTAGGAGTAACTGTTGAGCAGTTATCTTATGGCAAGGATGGAATCCTGAGGTTAAATGGACGAATATGGGTTCCAATCTATGGAGGACTTCGGGATGTTATCCTCCAAGAAGCCCACAGTTCTAAGTATTCTGTTCATCCTGGTGCTGATAAGATGTACCAGGACCTGAAGGCAAATTATTGGTGGATATGCATGAAGAAGTCTATAGCTACCTATGTAGCCAAATGTTTGACGTGCGCACAAGTTAAAGCTAAACACCAGAAGCCGTCAGGTTTGCTACAACAGCCTGAACTTCCCACATGGAAGTGGGAGATGGTGACTATGGATTTTATCACCAAGTTACAAAAGACAAAGAAAGGAAATGATACTATTTGGGTTATAGTGGATAGATTGACTAAGTCAAATCACTTCCTACCTATGAAGGAAACACACAGCTCAGATAAGTTAGCTCAGCTATATGTGGATGAGATTGTATCTCTCCATGGGGTGCCAATGTCTATTATTTCTGATAGGGATACAAGGTATACATCGCATTTCTGGAAAAACTTCCAGCAATCCCTAGGCACTCGACTAAACTTCAGCACTGTATATCATCCGCAAACGGATGGTCAAGGCGAGGGAACAATTCAAACACTGGAAGGTATGTTAAGTGCTTGTGTTATTGGTCTAGGTGGAAGTTGGGATAATCATCTTCCATTGATCGAATTTTCATACAATAATAGTAATCATTCCAGTATTCAAGCTACACCATTTGAAGCCTTGTATGGAAGGAAGTGCAGAACGCCCGTTTGTTGGGCAGAAGTTGGAGACGTCCAACTAACAGAATCTGATATAGTCCTGGAGACGACTGATAAGATTGTGCAGATAAGAGATTGTCTCAAAGCTACCAGAGATAGGCAGAAAAGCTACGCAGATAAAAGGCGTAAACCTCTAAAGTTCGAGGTAAGTGATAAGGTTCTGCTTAAAGTATCACCTTGGAAAGGGGTGATGCGATTCGGTAAGAAAGGTAAGTTAAGCCCAAGGTATATGGGACCATTCGAGATCATCGAATGTGTCGGAACAGTGGCATATTAGTTAAGCTTGCTTGAAGAGCTCAGTGGTATTCATAATGTATTCCACATCTGCAATATGATGAAATGTCTAGCCGATGAATCGCTAGTCATACCACATACGGATGTGCACGTAGATGAGAGCCTAAAATTTGTTGAAAAACCTTTGTCGATCGAGAATCGACAGGTTAAGAAGCTTTGAAGGAAGCAGGTGCCGATTGTAAAGGTCAAATGGGATGCCCGTAGAGGTCCCGAGTATACGTGGGAGGTAGAGTCCACAGTGAAAGAAAAGTACCCTCATTTATTTCAGTAAATCTCGAGGTCGAGATTTCTTTTAAGGGGGTGAGGATGTAACACCTCGAAAATTCATGTCCAATATAATATCGACACGTGTCATGAGCTTTAAACGTGTAAAAGATTACTTATGAGGGACTAAAGTTGACAAACGAAGAATGTACGTGTGTATGAGGATTCAAAGTGTCAAAAATGGATAAATATACCTTTCAATAACCCTACACGGCGTTTATACCCTTAAACGAATAAATTATGAATCATACGAAGCTAATTGTGGAAGAAAGTGAGAGATTACAAACCACATGGGTTAAATGTGTCAACATGTTTAATTTATACCTCTGAGTGACCCTTTAGCGAACCCAAAGCTTTGTAACGATTAATTATGCTCACTAGATTAAGTGATAAAAATTCACAAGGTTTCGATAATGTATGAGAAAGTTATGCTAACATTCGTATATGAGGGGTTAAAAGCGTCAACGTTGAAATTTAAGGCTTTTCGGGTGATCATAAAGCTAACCGAGGACTTAACGAAGTTTGGTTATGTCTTGGAGCCCTTAAAAGTCAAGTTAGAGGGTTAAATATGTAAAATAGGAAGTTAAAACTACATTTAAAAGGACCAGGGGCCAAACATGCAATTTCTGAAACTTTTTAACCTGAAGCCGGGGACCATACCGGCCGCGTAAGACTTTAAAGTCTTTTACGCGGGCCACGTAGTACCTACCATGAAGAAAAAACAGGACATGTGCCTGTAAAAGCTGGGTAACCGACTTAGATGCCTTGTTTTACATACTAGGGGCTGCCCCAATGGTATTACATGCAATAGGGACACTTGTTATGCATCAGGGATCATGCATAGACTTGTTTGTCATGATCCTGATGAATTAAAACCCCTATATAAGAACTTCAAAATTGCAACATTTTGACACTCACTTGCAAACATTCATAACTCAACTTCTGGAGTCTCCAAGAGCTCAAGAGCTTTTCCTAAAGATCATTAGTCATGCATAGGACTTCAGTAAGTGTCTTTAACCTCTCTTAATTCCGTTTTATTAGTTTAATGGCCTAAAGTCAAACCCGTCGTAACTAAAGGTTTGACTTAGTGATTAATCACTAATGGTCCAGACAATTCTCGAATTAAGAGTAGCTTTGACTTGGTAATTATGTGGGTAATAAACCCTTAAAAGGGTACTCTCTAATTCACACTCTAAGTAGGTCAATTCTCGGGTCAAACTTGATTTTAAAAAGTCAACAGAAAGCAAATTTTCAATTAAACACATAATTAACAATGTGGAAGCCATGCAACCTGTTTTATCATTCATATAACTTGGTAATTAATGTAAGAACATGTCTAAACATGTTCAACCCGACAATTTTCAGTCTAAGCTCGGTTCGGAACCGAAAGTCGCATAAGTAGACTTTTGCTTTGACTTTCAGTTCTGACCCATTATAGCATATTTTAGAAATGTCTTAGAGCTTTATTAGGACCAGGTTACATGTTAGTATAACCCTCTGTGATTATATAACTTGGTTCATTAGTTATCTGATTCATATGCATGTTTTCGTTATATGCCTAAATGTTGACCGTTATGCCCTTTTGACCTTAAAACGATATTTTTGAAAATGTGAAAGAATAGAAACCTTTATTACTGATTTATAAACTTGCCCTAAAAATTTGACGTCAGTTTGAGGTCTAGATTAGGAGTTATGCTCAATAGCGTAATTAGAAAGCTTTTTATTAATTAAACGGCGTAATTAGCATAAAGCCTATCTAAACCCAATTTTTAATACCAAACTTTTTACCCACTTATGTAAAATAATATATTGGGATTTTTGAAGATTTTTTTATTTATTTTTAGGCTGAGCATAACATAGGGTTCTAGCTTAATTCGGTAATTGTCGGTTTTGCCATTTTGGCCTATAAAATGAGTTTTACATAACATTTTGACACCAAACCTTTTGCCACTGATTTTATATGATAAATAAAATATTTTGAACTTTATAAACTGACTAAAAACTCAGATTTCCTGTTTTAACCCGAAAATCGCTTAAAACCGACTTTTACGCGTTTTAAGCGCATAACATGAGTTAAAACCATTTTTATCATATAAAACTTAGTACCTACTGATATTTTTAGTAAATTTTTATACTTTAACAGTAAGCAAAAGCTTTAAACTCAGATTTCCAGATTTGACCTTTTCAGCTTATGTGAAATTATCAAAATACCCTACGGTGTATAGTTTGATTATAAATGATAAATTTCACATATATGCAATACCCTACTGATATAGCCTATTAAATTAAATATTTTTTCTGATTATATCAGACCTGAAACTCAGATGAATATTTAAACTCTTTTATAAGCTTTAAAATAACCAAAATACCCCTACGGGGCATAAATTGAGTTTAAATTCGTTTTGGGCATAATGGAAGGTATCCTTCTAATATCACAACATATTTAAGGCATATTAACTTGGGAAACCTGTTCATGACTCGTTTGGTCTAAACCACATTCTAATCCGGTCTTCGCTTAATCGTGTGTTTTGAACCGTATATCTTCCTTTAAAACTAACTGTCTAACTTTAGGCTTAATTAAGACCCGTTAGGAATCTAATAGGTTATTAAAACCTTCGTTCCAGATAAGAAGCCTAGTAAAAGCTATTTGCACTCGCTATTTGTGATTTATACTTGCTCAGGTAAATAATCTTAACTTATTTTCCCTATACGGGCTTGGGATACGATATTATAATAATACCGTTTGGTCGGCTGTGTAGTCATTTAAATAGGATTGTGATTAATGTATTTACATAACCCGTTTTAATCTGTATTATTTGGTGTATGGCCTTTGGGGGTTAAACGACCATGTCCGAGTTATCCTTGGCATCATTCATTGAAATGGCCACGACCTAAGCACAGGATGTAGGCATACACCTGACAGTTGCATATGTAAAAACTGGTAACCCACTTAGAGGAATCAACCTTGTGGGCATTATACCTGTGGCGTGTCAGTTAATCTTGTCTGGCTCTTCTAACCGGCCCTGACGGACGACAAATAACTAAAACTGTATACAAGATTATTTTTAAATAATTGTCCCAAGTTATAAAAGATATTTTGTGCCTTGTGCATTTAAACCAATTTTCTTAAACTCTTATCAAAATGAGTCGGTTAATTGTATTTACCAGTGTAAACTGACGTATTTTCCCAAAAAGGCTAAGTGAAGGTACTATACGGAATAGGCTGGCTATTCCTTGCATCATTAACCAAGTCTTGCAAGCTTTAGATGTTAAAGTTTGATGAACAATGATCTTTTTATCTTTCGATCCGCCTGTGGATCCTTTTCAGTCCATTTGTAATACTTTGATATTACTATTTATTCGGTTTGTAATGTGATTCATCTTTTGCTTCCGTTGTGCATTAAATTGTGTTGTTTGACTATGGTGATATCAACTATGTCACGATACTCCCCACCGGGCCCAGCGGTAATACGTGGAAATATCAGGGTGTGACAAGTACTCCCTTGGGGATAAACTGCTCAGCTGCACTTGGAAGCCTTCAAGGCTTCAACCTTATGCCCGAGATGATGGCCCAGATGATGGCAAGCTTCCCGTGGAAACACTTTGTTAATTAAGTATTAGCCACCCAAGGGAACAACAATAACAATGGCAACACAGGAGCAAGAGTGGAAGAAGATCTGGCCAAGCCATATAAACCATGCAACTTGTCATGTTTCTCTCAGCAAATCGCTGACTATGATTTCCAAACAAAGATCAAAATGCCGTCCCATATCAAAATATATGATGGGACTGAAGATCCTGAAGACCATCTTCAAATCTTTACTGGTGCTGCTGGGATTGAAAAATGGTCAAATGCTGAATGTTGTCTAATGTTCATGCAAACCCTTGTCGGATCAGCCAGGATCTGGTTCAATGATTTACCTACCCGAATCGTTCGAAGCTTCAATGACCTTAGCAAGGGTTTTCTGGCCAACTTCTCCCAACAAAGGCAATATGTTAAGGACGCTACAGTAATCTTCTAGATAAAACAAAGGGATGACGAGAGCCTTCGAGAGTTCATAGAAAGGTACAAAAAGGAAGGTCTAACGTATGTGGGGGCAGATGAAAAGATGAGAGTTGCCAGTTTCATGAATGCAATAACCTCCAAGTACCTTACCAGGGATTTCAACAAGTCCCTGCCAAAAACCTTGGAAGAAGCTCTTGAAAGGGCTGAAGCCCACATCAGAGGAGAGGAGGCTGTAGACATAAAAGAATAAAGAAAAAGGGGATCTAGTTGGCATGGTAATAGGCTAGCCAGAAAAACGGGAAACTTTAACTCCTATGATGGACGCCAAAGGGGTTCAGAGCAACGAAGGTGTGAAAGCCAAAGCCCTCCAAGCAGGGAGAAGGCCACAAACTTCACACCCCTTACCAAGACCCCTCAAGAGATTCTTGCCACAGAGGAAGTGAAGCACAGCCTCCGACCTCCCAGGCCTTTTCCTAAGAGCAAGAAAAATGAAAATTCCACCCAATTTTGTGAATTTCATGAAGAGAAGGGCCACCACACTAATGATTGCTTCCAACTAAAGAAGAGGATCGAAGAGGCCGTCAAGTCCGGGGAGCTTGCTCACTTAGTGAAGGGGGAAGGCACAAGATGGCTGAAGGAAAGGGAAAAGAAGTTAACATGGTGGATTTTGATGGAAAGGTTCCTCACAAACGACAACGGTTGGAAGCTTGGGAGCTTCAGTGTGTTTGTTTCCCTCCAACCGAAAAAGACCCACTCTCAAACCCCCTTGTGGTAGAAGCAACTGTGGGTACATTGCAAACAAGTAGAGCATACATAGACACTGGTGCATCCACTAAAACCATGTTTGAGAAGTTCTTCAAACGTTTAAGCAATAAAGAACGTTCAAGGCTTCAACCCTCAGGGACCTCCATAAAAGGTATTGCCGACATAACCCTCAAACCTTTAGGGCAACTAACCCTTGATGTTCGTTTCAGCGAAGGAAAAATGGAAAGAATCCAACCCCTCACCTTTGTGGTCATCCATATACCTTCAAACTATGAGGTGATCATAGGAAGGCTGGGGCAGTGTGCATTCTACATGGCTGTTTCTGTTGGTCATGGCACTGTCAAGTTTCTTACCGAGAGGGGGATTGTAACCCTTCAACCTACTCAAGAGGCCTATATGGTTGAAGGGGAAAGTTCCAAGAGTGAAGAAGACAAGGAAAGGCTAATCATAAACCCTAAGTATCCCGAGCAAAGGATAAGGGTCAACCCAAATCTTTCTCTCTCATATCTCGAAAAGCTGCTAGTACACTATAGTGATGTCTTCGCTTGGTGCCCGGAAGATATGACAGGTATCCCTCGAAGCATTGCTGAACACGAGCTAAAAATACCGCCCGATGTCAAGCCTGTTGTCCAAAAGAAGCGAAGTTTAGCACCAGAAAGAAGCTTGGCTGCATGCCAAGAGGTTGAAAAGCTTGTATCAGCTGGGATTCTCCAGGAAGTCAAGTATCAATCTTGGGTTGCAAACCCAGTTATGGTTCGAAAGCGGGATAACTCTTGGAGAATGTGCATAGACTTCAAGAACTTGAACAAGGCTTGTCCCAAAGATTGTTACCCGTTGCCAGAAATTGATCTCAATGTTGACTCCCTCACCGGTTGCCCTTTCAAGTGTTTTCTCGATGCTTACAAGGGTTACCATCAAATTCTCATGGAGGAAGAAGATGAAGAGAAAACTGCCTTTCACACGGACAAAGGGATCTTTTGCTACCAAAAGAGGCCTTTTGGCCTCAAAAACGCGGGTGCAACCTACCAATGCCTGGTTGATAAGGCTTTTGCCAGTCAAATTGGTAGAAACATGGAGGCATATGTCAACGATTTGGTAATCAAAAGCAAAACAGAATACCAAATGCTCGATGACATCCAAGAAACCTTCAAGAACTTATGGAAGGTCAACATGAAACTCAACCCCGAGAAATGTTCGTTTGGGTTTGAAGAAGGAAAGTTCCTGGGGCATATTGTGGAAAAACAAAGTATAAAGGCCAATCCGAACAACTTCAAAGCTGTCCTGGAAACCAAGCCACCACGAAGCAAGAAAGAGGTAGAAAGCTTAAACGGGAAGCTTGCAGCCTTAAAGCATTTCACCTCAAAATTGGCTGAAAGATCGCTGCCTTTCTTCAAAACACTCAGAGGATGCTCTAACAAAAAGGATTTCAAGTGGACTGAAGTAGCTGACGAAGCCTTCAACCAGATGAAGCAACATTTAGCTTTACTCCCAGACATTGCAGCCCCAGAAATAGGAGAATTGATTTCTGTATACCTTTCGGTTGCTGAAGAAGCAATAAGTGCGGTCCTCACCATTGAACGAGACAAAGTTCAGGTACCCGTTTATTTATTCTGTAAAACTCTAAAATTAGCAGAAATCAAATATCCTTCTTTGGAGAAACTTGCTCTAGCCTTAGTCCAAACGGCTAGAAGGCTTCGAAGGTATTTCCAAGCACACCCTATACAAGTAGTCATCGACCAACCCATTAAGAGTGTGCTTGAAAAACCGGAAAACTCAGGACGGTTAGCCAAATGGGCAGTGGAACTAGGTGAACACAACATCACCTATGTTGCAAGAAAGGTCATCGAAGCCCAAGTCTTGGCTGATTTCATTGTAGAAGTCCCAAAGCAAACAATCACTGAAGTAAACACAGCTGCCACTGAACCCTCAGACCTTGAAGCCTGGAAGCTTTTTTACCAATGGGGTTTCAAGCTTTGAAGGATTAGGGGCTGGGCTCATTCTGATCCACCTAGAAGGGTTAGAATTCACGTATGCTCTTTGATTTGATTTTCAGACCACCAACAATGAGGCTGAATACGAAGCGCTGATAGCTGGCTTAAGGTTGGCTAAGGAAATGAAGGTTAAAAAGCTTGAAGTCTTCACAGACTCGTTGCTAGTGTCAAGCCAAGTGAATGACAGTTATGTTGCAAAGGAGCCAAATATGAAGAGATAAAAAGAAAAATCCAAAGAGCTGATGAACACATTCCAAACGTGTACCATCAAGCAAATTCCCAGGTCTCAAAACAAGAAAGCTGGTGCTTTGAGTAAACTCACTTTTCTCACCTTTGTCCACCTAACCAAAAAGGTATTGGTAGAAGTATTGAAAATGCCATCAATTGAAGAGTTGGAAGTCCAAGACGTAATCACCGAAGAGGGCACCAATTGGATGACTCCAATAAAAAAAAATCCTTAAAAATGGTGAATTACCTATTGTTCAAGCAGAGGCTGAAAGGGTTAAGGTCAAGTCTAGACAATACGTGTTGCAAGGTGAAATACTCTACAAAAAGGGCTACCTTGCACCCTTGCTGAGATGTGTCGTGTAACGCCCAGCGTCCCTATACTTTAGGATTCTGTCAAGACTAGTCCCTGAAGTTTGTCTATTTGTCACTTTAGCCCCCCAATATATGTGGAAGTCTATGTTATATACTTGAAATGCCTAAATCTACGTGTGGAATGTCTATATCTTTGGAATGTCTATATCTATATGTTTCGAAATGCCTAACTCTATAACTGCAATGTCTAAATCTAAGCGGGAATGTCTAAATCCATGTGGGAATGTCTAAATCTATGATGGAATGCCTAAATCTATGTTTGGAATGTCTAAACTTATTTGGTGCTTGACTCTTTAAACTCGTGAAACTTGATTCTTGGTTGAACGAGAGACTTGAACCTTGTCACCGGCGGAATCTAGTAATCTTTGGAACTTTTGATGTTTATAATATAATCCAGTTATTCTATTACTCCATAATATGCAACGTTTAATCTAACTCGCAAAACGAATCAATGGCGGGAACACGGACAGATTTAATTGGCCAGAATGGCAATCCGATCAGATTGCCACCTGATCGGATTACCACCCGATCGGACCACCACTCGACCCGCGCACGCTATCCCTCCTCTCACACTCTCACACTATAAATAGGAGTTGTCACATCAGTGCTTCACTAATGTGACGACCCTGCTCGACATAGACCCACAAGCACCTTTCTTGTGACAACTCGAAATTTCAAGATTTCTATTTCGCATTTAATGCACGTTCTTGTATTATTTAGTCGATTGATATCACAATTAGTTGTTATGGAATTGGTATATGTTTTGATACAATGAAGTGTGTTGTGTGATTATGTGATTATGCATGATTATGTGTTAATTGTGATAAACTTGTCAAATGCATAAACTTGGTGGTGAAACTGTGAAATTGATTGAGATGGTGTACCTTTGTAAAATAGAATAATTGAGGGTGTGAAGAGTTATTAGTGAAAACTTAATTATACTTAACCCTAATCCCCTTTTCACTAATCACTCTCTCAAAAATCAAAACACGTACTTGTAACTCTCTAATCCTCCTAGCAATCATCACCAAATCATTTGCAAGGCATCACAAGTTTGATTACTCTCTTTCTCTAGAATCAACACAAGGTAATTGTTAATGATTGTTCGTTGGTTATTGGATTGATATCAATTCTTGATTCTTGATTATGTATGCATGAAAAACCCTAGTTTCACATGTGATGTTTCTGCGTTTAAGGATTTCCGATTGTTGAGAAACGAATATGAATAGTTGTATGCTTGATTATATTGTTCTTGTAATGATTAATTGATGATCATAGGTTGATTATTATGATGATGCCGTCAATATGAATAGAACTAGGGTTTGTTCGTATGCGTAACTGTTGAATGTTCACGTGTAACTGTTTCAATCGCCATTTGATTGTCTGAGTTTTTGATAATATATGTTAGTCATGAGATAGTCTGAGTTTAACGATTAACATATGTCTGAGTTTAATGATCTACATATGTCCGAGTTTATTTTATAAGACACCTAGCCCGACTTTATATACATATAAGATGGTCCGAGTTTGAATGCTTATTACATGTCCGAGTTTAATGGATCACTTTGGACCGAGTTTAATGGAGCACTTGAGGACCGAGTTTAATGATGTTGTGTTGTCCGACTTTCTAAGTCTCCATGGTCCGAGTTTATTGAAATAAATATGGACTGAGTTTTTGGTTCTGAATACTACCCGAGTTTAACCCCACACATGCATGGACCGAGTTTAAGAAAACTCACATGGTCCGACTTTAAATGCTTGTCCGAGTTTAACCTTTAAATGCTTGTCCGAGTTTATTGTTAATTGTAAGTCCGAGTTTGTGTGTGTCAAGCATGATGGACCGAGTTTAGACACAAGGGTCCGAGTTTGTGTGTGTCAAGCATGATGGACCGAGTTTAGACACAAGGGTCCGAGTTTGTGTGTGTAACATGATGGGCCGAGTTTATTGTATGATATATGTCCGAATTATTAACATAATTGTGTAATGTCCGAGTTTAGACAAGATCCCCTTTGGTCCGAGTTTGACAAGGGCAGCCCCCCCCCCCCCCACACTCTCTTGCCCGACCTTTAATGGCCCGAGCTTCATGCCCACCTTATCTGGACCGAGTTTTGCTTGTGATGTGCTTGTCTGATTATTAAGTAGAGGGGGATGCTAGTCCGACTTTAGGTAGTAACATATATATCCAACTTTAAATGCTAAGGAGGTCCTTGTCTGAGTTTGATACGTGATATGTTGGATGCTTACATATACTCCTGAGTTTAAGGTGATACATGATCTAAGCCTTCTGTTAATACTAAATCAAAACTCTGGATGAAGAACGTGTTGACTGATACTTGTACTTGGTTCTACATGTTAAGATACTGCTTGTACTGTGTGATACAATATTGTATATGATTGTCTGATCAACGAAGAGTTGTCAACCCTAATTGAGTTTATATACTTACGTCAAATATGTACAATGTATCCTAGGTCGTGTGTAACGGACTTAGACAATTGTTAAACCCTAGAGCATAGCATACCGAGCAAACCAAGGTGAGTTCACACCCTTACTAAGGCATGGGATTCCCAGGGCACGGGAATTGGGATTGAAGGATTGAGATTGATTAGAACTGTACTTATACTATTACTAGACTACCATACCACTGTCCTCGGTTGTGCAGGACACATACTTATGCTATTCACTGTCCTCGGTTGTGCAGGACACATACTTACCCTCTACGTAGACTTATACTTATTACTATCCTCGGTTGTGAAGGATACCTATACTTATTACTATCCTCGGTTGTGAAGGATACCTATACTTATTACTATCCTCGGATGTGAAGGATACTTATGCTTATTACTATCCTCGGATGTGAAGGATACTTATGTTTACGAGTAGTCTAGTGGTTATACAACATGGGAAGCCCCCACCAATAGAACGTACTAACGGCCCAGTAGAACCACCTGTTACAAACGAACTTACTATTACGCATCTACTTTCTGTGAACTCGCTCAACTAGTTGTTGATCCTCTGTTACATGCCTTGCAGGTCGTTAGGTTTATGGAGCTTGCACATGGAGGAGCGGGTCGTTGTGGGCTTGGATCGTGATTATCTTATTAAACACTATTGACATTTCGTACTTAATTATGTTGGGTTTTGGATTATACGCTTCCACTAAACAATGATAACTTACTTATGTTTTGGAAACACCTTTCATATGGATTTGGTTTGGATTATATTGCAATTACTTTTACTTTATACAATGTTCTATATGATTGGTGGCTTGATCCTGGTCAGTCACGCTCCCAAGCGGTGATACTCCGCAGGTGGATTTTGGGGGTGTGACAGATTGGTATCAGAGCCATTGGTTATAGAGAACTTGGTTTTAATATGGGAAAACGTTTTTTTTATTAAAACCAGACTATAACCAGAACAGTGCTCTCAACGATCCACAACGACGCTTCGCTCCACGTGCAAGACTCGACATCCTAGGTAATAAGGTTTATGTTTATTACCCGTTTGCTAGAACTGCATAGAACTTTGCTCGTAGTATGCTTACATTACTTTGCTCACAACTTGTTATTGCTTAAGAACATCTATGTGCTTACACTCTTCTGTCATCGCACTATTCGCGAACCTTTCTCACTTATGTTGCCTTTGATGTGAAGATCAATGGCCGGAAGAATCAACATGACTCAAGCCCAGCTAGAGGCTCTTGTTCAGGCTCAAGTTGCTGCGGCACTTGCAGCTGCTCAAGCAGGTAGTATACCCTGCAGTATAGACACACACTAGGATCTTTAGATCCTACATAAATTCTCGTATTTAACTTTGTCCTATTCGTACATAATAGGTCAACACGCGCAGCAGCCAGTGTGCACTTTCAAGAATTTCATGGATTGTCGCCCTAGCACGTTCAGTGGCACTGAAGGAGCGGTTGGACTCCTCCACTGGTTTGAAAAGCTCGAGTCTGTGTTCGAGATGTGTGAATGCCCTGAGGCACGCAGGGTTAAGTTTGCCACTGGTACTTTGGAAGGGATCGCGTTGACTTGGTGGAACGCGCAGGTGCAGATCCTAGGGTTGGCAGCTGCTAACGCCACCGCTTGGAATGACTTCAAGGAATTGATTAAGCGTGAATACTGCACTCGGGAAGACATCCACAAGCTGGAGGATGAGTTTTATCATTTGAAGATGACTGGGTCAGAGATCGAGGCTTATACCAAGAGATCGAACGAGTTGGCTGTGTTGTGTCCAACCATGGTAGACCCTCCATACAAGCGTATTGAATTGTATCTCAAGGGTTTGGTGCCAGAAATCTAGAGCCACGTAACATCGGCTAATCTTGACAACATTCAGGCCATTCAGCGCCTCGCTCACCGCATCACAGATCAGGCAGTGGATCAGAACAGACTGCCAAAGCGTATCAGCGCTACTGCTACCGCTACTGCTCCTACTACCCTTGCTACTCCCAGTGAAAGCAAGCGAAAATGGGAAGGGGATTCTAGCAAGGGATCGGCTTCAGTGCAGTCACAAGCTCAGCAACGAAAGACACACAGTTACCAGAGTCCCAGTCAGCACTCCTCAGGCAGCCACAGACAGGGGGGATATCGAGGAAACCTCCCGAAGTGTAACACCTGCAACAAGCACCACAGTGGCCAGTGTAATAAGGGTCGCTGTCAAAGATGCCTCAAGATGGGTCACGAGGCCAAAGATTGTAGAAGCCCTCGACCTGCGAACCAGAATCAGCAGCAGCCTCAAGCACAGCAGAATCAGCAGCAGGGTAACAAAGGGTGTTTTCATTGCGGTGCAGAGGGTCACTTCAAACGGCACTGCCCTCAGCTGAACAGGAACCAGAACAACAACAACAACCATAACAACAACCAGGGCAACGGGAACAACAACAACAACAACGGTGGGAACAACAATGGAAATGATGCAAGGGGCCGTGTGTTTGTGTTGGGGCAGGGTGATGCCAGAAATGATCCCAACGTCGTTATGGGTAAGTTTCTTCTCGACGACATTTATGTTACTGTTTTATTTGATTCGGGTGCGGATACGAGTTATATGTCTTTGAAAATGAGTAAATTGTTAAAACGTGCACCAACACCCCTAAACACCAAGCATGTCGTAGAACTAGCAAACGGTAAAAGTGTAGAAGCCACACAGATAGTTAAGAGTTGTAACATTGTTTTAGCTGGTCAGACCTTCTCCATCGACCTCATTCCTATAGTTCTGGGTAGTTTCGACATCGTCATCGGCATGGATTGGTTATCTAAGCAGCAGGCAGAGATTCTATGTAAGGAGAAGATCATTCGTATTCCTCGCTCGGGAAAGGAACCTCTCGAAGTTCAAGGCGACAAGAGTGGTGCTGTGGTTGGCATCATCTCTTTCCTAAAGGCTCAGAAATGTTTACGAAAGGGTCATACTGCTATCTTGGCACTGGTTACTGATGCAGCTTCGAAAGAGAAAAGAATTGAGGATATTCCTGTTGTACGCGAATTTCCTCAGGTGTTTCCCGAAGATTTACCTGGCCTACCGCCTCATCGTCAGGTCGAATTTCAAGTCGAGCTAGCTCCAGGAGCAGCACCTATAGCTCGTGCACCGTATCGTTTAGCTCCAACGGAATTGGAAGAACTGTCAAAGCAACTACAAGAGCTCTTGGATAAAGGCTTCATTCGTCCAAGCTCTTCGCCTTGGGGAGCTCCAGTACTATTCGTGAAGAAGAAGGATGGCACTTTCAGAATGTGCATTGATTATCGCGAGCTGAACAAGGTCACAGTGAAGAACCGCTATCCTCTTCCTCGTATTGACGACTTATTCGACCAGTTGCAAGGGTCGAGTTACTACTCTAAGATTGATCTAAGGTCAGGTTACCATCAGCTGAGAGTCCGGGATGAGGACGTCTCCAAGACAGCATTCAGAACTCGCTACGGCCATTACGAGTTTCTGGTCATGCCATTCGGACTTACGAACGCGCCTGCAGTCTTCATGGATCTTATGAACAGGGTGTGCAAACCTTATCTTGACAAGTTCGTCATTGTCTTCATCGACGACATTCTGATCTACTCCAAGAGTCAGGAGGAACATGAGCAGCACTTACGTCTTATCTTGGAACTTCTTCGAAAGGAACAATTGTACGCCAAGTTTTCTAAATGTGACTTCTGGCTTCGTGAAGTCCACTTCTTAGGCCATGTGGTGAACAAGGATGGGATTCATGTCGATCCATCCAAGGTAGATTCGATCAGGAACTGGCCAGCACCGCGTACACCGACAGAAATACGCCAATTCTTGGGTTTGGCGGGGTATTACAGACGGTTTATCAAAGACTTCTCCAAGATCGCGCAGCCGCTCACTATGCTGACACAGAAAGGTGTCGTTTACAGATGGGGTAATACGCAGGAAACTGCTTTTCAGTACCTGAAGGATAGACTATGCAGCGCACCTATCCTCTCACTACCCGAGGGCACGGATGACTTCGTGGTTTATTGTGACGCATCGATACAGGGGCTTGGTTGTGTATTGATGCAGCGGGATAAAGTTATTGCCTACGCCTCTCGTCAACTCAAGGTTCATGAACGGAACTACACGACGCACGATTTAGAGCTGGGAGCTGTTGTTTTTGCGCTTAAGATATGGCGACACTACCTGTACGGTACCAAGTGCACAATTTACACCGATCACAGGAGTCTCGAGCATATCTTCAAGCAGAAGGAATTGAATATGCGTCAACGACGATGGGTCGAACTGCTTAATGATTACGAATGCGCCATCAAGTATCATCCAGGCAAGGCCAATGTTGTGGCTGACACCCTCAGTCGGAAAGACACCCTACCTAAGCGCGTGCGAGCGCTACAGCTTACTATTCAGTCCAGTCTTCCTGCACAGATACGAGCTGCTCAGATGGAAGCTTTAAAGCCCGAAAACGTCACAGCTGAAGCCTTACGCGGTTCAAGGCAACAAATGGAACAAAAGGAAGACGGCGCCTACTATGTAACGGGGCGTATTTGGGTCCCACTTTATGGCGGTTTACGAGATCTTGTGATGGACGAAGCGCACAAGTCTCGCTACTCGGTACACCCAGGGGCAGATAAAATGTATCACGACATCAAAACAACATACTGGTGGCCAAGTATGAAAGCCCACATCGCCACCTATGTTGGCAAGTGCTTGACCTGTGCGAGAGTCAAGGTTGAATATCAGAAACCCGCAGGCCTACTTCAATAGCCTAAGATACCTCAATGGAAATGGGAAGAAATTTCCATGGATTTCGTTACAGGCCTACCGAGATCTCAGCGTGGGAACGATACAATATGGGTAATCGTGGATCGACTCACCAAGTCTGCACACTTCCTAGCTATAAAGGAAACGGATAAGTTCTCCACTCTCGCAGACATTTATCTTAAAGAAGTTGTTTCGAGGCACGGGGTGCCCACATCCATCATTTCGGATCGGGATGCACGATTCACGTCAGAATTATGGCAAGCGATGCACAAATCCTTTGGCTCACGATTAGACATGAGCACAGCGTATCATCCTCAGACGGATGGGCAGTCTGAGCGAACGATCCAAACGCTTGAAGACATGCTTCGGGCATGTGTTATCGATTTCGGCAACGGCTGGGAAAAGCATCTCCCGTTAGTGGAGTTTTCGTATAATAACAGTTACCACACCAGCATACAAGCCGCTCCATTCGAGGCATTGTACGGACGTAAATGCCGGTCACCTCTCTGTTGGGCAGAGGTGGGGGATAGTCAGATTACAGGTCCAGAGATTGTAGTGGACGCCACAGAAAAGATTGCACAGATACGACAACGCATGGCGGCAGCACGCGACCGTCAGAAAGCCTACGCGGATAAGCGTAAGAGACCATTGGAATTTCAGGTTGGGGACCGGGTTTTACTAAAAGTCTCACCCTGGAAGGGTGTGGTTCGTTTTGGCAAACGGGGCAAATTAAATCCGCGGTATGTCGGACCGTTCGAGATCATTGAGAAAATTGGCAAAGTGGCCTACAGACTGAACCTACCAGCTGAACTCGGTGCAGTTCACAATGTATTTCACGTGTCGAATCTGAAGAAATGCCTATCAGATGAGACCCTCATAGTTCCTTTTAAGGAACTCACTATCGACGAGTGGTTGCAGTTCGTCGAGGAGCCAGTTGAAATCACGGACCGGGATGTTAAGGTCCTCAAACATAAGAGAATCCCTCTTGTTCGAGTTCGTTGGAACTCCCGACGTGGCCCAGAGTACACCTGGGAACGCGAAGACCAAATGAAAGAAAAGTACCCCCAGTTATTCGAAACCAATGCATCCACTACTAAGACTGAAGCTACTACTGCGGAATTTCGGGACGAAATTCCAAATCAACGGGGGGATGATGTGACACCCCAGGAAAACCAGTGAACAATACAGCTTACCTAGCTTCCTCAGTGAGTGCGTACCAAATTTCGGGACGAAATTTCTTTTAAGTTGGGGATAATGTGACAACTCGAAATTTCAAGATTTCTATTTCGCATTTAATGCACGTTCTTGTATTATTTAGTCGATTGATATCACAATTAGTTGTTATGGAATTGGTATATGTTTTGATACAATGAAGTGTGTTGTGTGATTATGTGATTATGCATGATTATGTGTTAATTGTGATAAACTTGTCAAATGCATAAACTTGGTGGTGAAACTGTGAAATTGATTGAGATGGTGTACCTTTGTAAAATAGAATAATTGAGGGTGTGAAGAGTTATTAGTGAAAACTTAATTATACTTATCCCTAATCCCCTTTTCACTAATCACTCTCTCAAAAATCAAAACACGTACTTGTAACTCTCTAATCCTCCTAGCAATCATCACCAAATCATTTGCAAGGCATCACAAGTTTGATTACTCTCTTTCTCTAGAATCAACACAAGGTAATTGTTAATGATTGTTCGTTGGTTATTGGATTGATATCAATTCTTGATTCTTGATTATGTATGCATGAAAAACCCTAGTTTCACATGTGATGTTTCTGCGTTTAAGGATTTCCGATTGTTGAGAAACGAATATGAATAGTTGTATGCTTGATTATATTGTTCTTGTAATGATTAATTGATGATCATAGGTGGATTATTATGATGATGCCGTCAATATGAATAGAACTAGGGTTTGTTCGTATGCGTAACTGTTGAATGTTCACGTGTAACTGTTTCAATCGCCATTTGATTGTCTGAGTTTTTGATAATATATGTTAGTCATGAGATAGTCTGAGTTTAACGATTAACATATGTCTGAGTTTAATGATCTACATATGTCCGAGTTTATTTTATAAGACACCTAGCCCGACTTTATATACATATAAGATGGTCCGAGTTTGAATGCTTATTACATGTCCGAGTTTAATGGATCACTTTGGACCGAGTTTAATGGAGCACTTGAGGACCGAGTTTAATGATGTTGTGTTGTCCGACTTTCTAAGTCTCCATGGTCCGAGTTTATTGAAATAAATATGGACCGAGTTTTTGGTTCTAAATACTACCCGAGTTTAACCCCACACATGCATGGACCGAGTTTAAGAAAACTCACATGGTCCGACTTTAAATGCTTGTCCGAGTTTAATCTTTAAATGCTTGTCCGAGTTTATTGTTAATTGTAAGTCCGAGTTTGTGTGTGTCAAGCATGATGGACCGAGTTTAGACACAAGGGTCCGAGTTTGTGTGTGTCAAGCATGATGGACCGAGTTTAGACACAAGGGTCCGAGTTTGTGTGTGTAACATGATGGGCCGAGTTTATTGTATGATATATGTCCGAATTATTAACATAATTGTGTAATGTCCGAGTTTAGACAAGATCCCCTTTGGTCCGAGTTTGACAAGGGCAGCCCCCCCCCACTCTCTTGCCCGACCTTTAATGGCCCGAGCTTCATGCCCACCTTATCTGGACCGAGTTTTGCTTGTGATGTGCTTGTCTGATTATTAAGTAGAGGGGGATGCTAGTCCGACTTTAGGTAGTAACATATATATCCAACTTTAAATGCTAAGGAGGTCCTTGTCTGAGTTTGATACGTGATATGTTGGATGCTTACATATACTCCTGAGTTTAAGGTGATACATGATCTAAGCCTTCTGTTAATACTAAATCAAAACTCTGGATGAAGAACGTGTTGACTGATACTTGTACTTGGTTCTACATGTTAAGATACTGCTTGTACTGTGTGATACAATATTGTATATGATTGTCTGATCAACGAAGAGTTGTCAACCCTAATTGAGTTTATATACTTACGTCAAATATGTACAATGTATCCTAGGTCGTGTGTAACGGACTTAGACAATTGTTAAACCCTAGAGCATAGCATACCGAGCAAACCAAGGTGAGTTCACACCCTTACTAAGGCATGGGATTCCCAGGGCACGGGAATTGGGATTGAAGGATTGAGATTGATTAGAACTGTACTTATACTATTACTAGACTACCATACCACTGTCCTCGGTTGTGCAGGACACATACTTATGCTATTCACTGTCCTCGGTTGTGCAGGACACATACTTACCCTCTACGTAGACTTATACTTATTACTATCCTCGGTTGTGAAGGATACCTATACTTATTACTATCCTCGGTTGTGAAGGATACCTATACTTATTACTATCCTCGGATGTGAAGGATACTTATGCTTATTACTATCCTCGGATGTGAAGGATACTTATGTTTACGAGTAGTCTAGTGGTTATACAACATGGGAAGCCCCCACCAATAGAACGTACTAACGGCCCAGTAGAACCACCTGTTACAAACGAACTTACTATTACGCATCTACTTTCTGTGAACTCGCTCAACTAGTTGTTGATCCTCTGTTACATGCCTTGCAGGTCGTTAGGTTTATGGAGCTTGCACATGGAGGAGCGGGTCGTTGTGGGCTTGGATCGTGATTATCTTATTAAACACTATTGACATTTCGTACTTAATTATGTTGGGTTTTGGATTATACGCTTCCGCTAAACAATGATAACTTACTTATGTTTTGGAAACACCTTTCATATGGATTTGGTTTGGATTATATTGCAATTACTTTTACTTTATACAATGTTCTATATGATTGGTGGCTTGATCCTGGTCAGTCACGCTCCCAAGCGGTGATACTCCGCAGGTGGATTTTGGGGGTGTGACATTTCTCCTTCATTTTCTTGGCTATTTCGGTACGTTTTGAACAAGATCTTTGTACTTTCTTGATCTACACTTCATCCTCTACGCGATTCGCCTTTGAAATCACATTTTTCACCATGCAATCTCTCAGATCTGAGATCTTAAGGATGATGTCATCATGGTGGTTGTACAAACTGCTATATGAGGTCATTCTTGGCAAGATCTAGCTGAGATCTTAGGGATTCCATGTATTTATCACTAAATCTAAGCTAAATCTAAGTTAAAATCAGACTTTTTCATATAAAACTTAAGTTCTTCATCTTTTTTCTTCAAACATCTACTTTAAATGGTGAGATCCAGATTCTGATCGGACTATAGACTTGATTATTAGTCTGGAGTTGGCTTAGAAATGGATTTCTACCGAGGAATGATGGCCAGGATATGAATTTTGACATAAATGTTATCGCGGCCAGTTAACCTACCGGACTGGGGTGGTTCCCACCCGATCAGGACGACTGTGCTACGATGAGTTTACCATTGTCTTAATACGTGCCATGCCGACATCGTTAAAACTTAGAAAAATTTTACAAAATGGTAAAAGGAACAAGGTTCGCCCGAATCGAGCGGCAACCAGATCGGACAGCCGTCCGATCGGACAACCATCCGATCGGGCAGCCACCCGTTTCTCACACACATGTCACTCAATCGACTGGTAATCCGATCGGATAGCCATCCGATCGTACAACCATCCGATCCAGTGACTATTTCCAACACTTTATGCAATCTCATTGTTCTGCCTGACTCTTATCCTTTTGTAATCTAATCAGGCTAACTCTAAAAAGAGCTCCCTTTGATCCAATAACAGTTGCGACTGTTAAGCAAACACAATGAGTATACTCGATCCCCTTTTTACTCTTAAACTTTGGGGTGTAGCATGTATTCTATATAAACTTGAGTCTTTTGCAACCTAAACTCTATCCTATGTGTATGTGAAAACTTGTGCATTCTTGTATTCTATTTTGTGCTATGTGACGTTTAATCTAGGGTGTGTAGTACCGCCTTAACAATAGTAGCGCTATAGGAGATGCATCTCTCCCATTATTCTCGGGGTCTATTGTTAGGAGGATTCTAGTTTACCTTGAGTCTTGGGTAAACACCAAAGCATCGGGATACTTGGGCTATCACTTCGGGGACTGCGACACTAGCACGGTTGAAACTATTTTATTACTACATTATGGATATGAGTTGTTTTAATCTATTATTCTATTATTAAACTTGTATAGTCGCCAATACTTTTGTATTGATATTTTAATACATGTTGCAGGCTGATAGGTTGCAAAGGAACATGGAATCA
Source organism: Helianthus annuus (assembly GCF_002127325.2). Classification (NCBI taxonomy): domain Eukaryota; kingdom Viridiplantae; phylum Streptophyta; class Magnoliopsida; order Asterales; family Asteraceae; genus Helianthus; species Helianthus annuus. Next base: position 2,646,373 of record NC_035446.2, read on the forward strand.
AGCTAGGAGATGCTTAGAAACGTCGCCTAGTTAATTTAGTCTTTTGAACAATTTGAACAATTTATGGTTTGGTTTGTAATGTGATACTTGTGATGACGGTTGTTAGACGTTTGCATGAAATCAATTAATCTTTATTGAAAAAATATTGTTGTGGAAATCTCCTGGGCAATCTGAACGCCTAGTGCTCGCACCCCGATGTTTCCGCCACCGGTTGGGGTGTGACAGATTGGTATCAGAGCCATAACTATAGGGAATTAGGATAAGTAGGAATACTTGCCCTAGTCTATAGTTCTAGGAATCTTGACTCTTAATTGCTATTTAAGACTTATGCATTCTACCGTATCTGCTTCCTAGTAGCACATGCTCCTGTTAAACTTACGTGCCTTTCCTAAGGCTAACATAATATACACATGATACTTTGAAAACACTGTTCACCAGTGTTTGTGATTTCGCACGAGAATTGCCCTCAAGACAGGAGTGACATCCAAACCTTGATGGGAAATCTCCATACTATTCTAATAGGTCTTATCTGTGGATAAGCACCAACGATATTAGGGTACGACGATGTCAAGATAAAGGTGAAAGTCAAACCTTGATAACTAGTCCCACTATTTGATTTTTATATATCTCGCCAATTCTCGAAGTTCCAATCAATTTGGGAACGTGGAATGACTAAAAGGATGAATGTCGTAGGCCTATCATCGATGAAGTATTTGTCTAAGTAAGTAAAGACACGTTACCTCAATTCGAAAGGGGTTCGAATCACCTTGGTTAGTCGCCGTTCCTCTACCCGGAACAATCCCATGTTTTATAAGCCTATCTTGCTTTTATGTTATCTCGATTTTATGCATATGGTTTTAAACTCGATTCTTCGTTTTCTTTGGTATACTTTTACACAAATCACACGTTGTCCGCAATCTAAAACGTTGATATTAATCTCAGATCAAACCAAATTTATGAAGCTTTATTCTATGTGTGATCTATGTGATAATGTGATTGTAAGGCTCTAGATGTAACATGGCATGGAATACGAGGGGGGGGAGTGACGTGCCCGAAACATGGTGGATACGCTGCTGGTAGTTCCTATATATAAGTGTTTCTGACATGTTACCAGCCTTCGTACCAAGTGCCATGCGAAACTTAGTGTCTGTTATTGAACTCTAAGACTATGGAAGGACTAACTGTGCATTCTATGGGAAATCTATGTGAAATCTATCGTGTACTCTAGAGAAGTCTATGTGTAAACTACGTATGTGTGGATTGAGAATCAAAATACGAAACGTAGCCTAGCGCCGAAGACGAGGAGGAAAGTGGCATGTCCGAAACATGGTGGATACGCCGCTGATACTTCCTATATATAAGTGTTTCCGACATGTTACCGAACCTTCTTACCACGCGCTAAGTGAAGTTCGTAGTTTTGTAGGCTCAGGTTGAAGTTGTGAAGTTTATTTGAGTAAGTCTATGTAGTAAATCAATTTGGGTAATCTACGTGGATCAGTTGGATCGACCTATGCTATTTGATCTATTTGATTAATCTAATGTTGTGTTTGGGCGAAGTATGACACCGATGACAAGGGGGACGTGGCGTAATCGAAGCATGGTGGATACGCCGCTGGTAATTCCTATATATAAGTGCTTCTGTCATGTCGCCGATCTTTCGTAATACGTACCATGCAGGATTTCGTTGGTTGTGAGTTGTTAACACTAATCTATTTGAATCTATTAAAGTCTATGGAAAGTCTATTGAAACCTATGACAACCTATTGAAGTCTATTAACGTCCACCTAAACTATTGGAGCCTATTGAAGTCTAGTGATTTATTGAAGACTATTTGAAGCCTATCGTGGTCTATTGAAGTCAATATTAATCTATGATGAGTGTGGATTATGACATGTAACATGACATCGAGTACGAGGTGGAAGTACTATGTCCGAAGCATGGTGGATACGCCGCTGGTACTTCCTATATATAAGCGCTTCCGACATACTACCAAGCTTCGTATAACATGCCATGTGAGGTTCGTGGAATGTAGTGTTAATCCATTGAAATCTACCGGGATTGTCTACGTGTGTATTGTGATAATACTGAGTGTGTTGTTTGGCAATTGCGACACGTAACATGACGCTGAGTATGGGGTAGAAGCGATGTGCCCGAAACGTGGTGGATACGCCGCTGGTACTTCCTATATATAAGTGTTTCTGACTTGTTACCAAACTCTGTACAACGCGCCATGCGAAGGTCGTGGGTTTACGGTTGTCACACCCCAACCGATGGCGGAATCATCGGGGCATGGCACTGAGCGAAACAGGTTATCCAGAAGTTTCCATAACAATTATCATTACTATTCAATTTATATAATACATCCCATACCGTACCTCAAATAGCAAACAAAGTATTACAGATAAAATCCAGGCAAATATTTTGTTCCGACAACTCAAATTTAAACATAAATATTGTTTATCTATGTCTAGAGACTCATGCTGCAAGATCTACAGACAACTTTGTGACAACCAGTATTCCGGAACCTTTCTTTGTGTTTGAGCAACTTGTATGAACGTTACTTGATTGATTAGTGTGCTTGATTTCAATATATGCTATGACATTGTGATATTATGTGCTACGTGATTTTATGTGAATGCTATAAGTATAGTTGCATAACACCTGTCCTAATCGCACAAGCCCTTTTGGGCCGTACACTTCTCTTTCTCGGCTCACTACATTTGGCCGACTCGAGACCAAGGGGCAGCCCATGATAGGGTTCGGCCCACTCCTCTTGTGTGCACAACACATACCCAACATAGGGGTTTGTTTCTCATAACTTCCAAAAAAATACTAATCACACACAAAACCCTAAAGCTCTCTCCTTCCCTCTTTCACTCGACGGCAGCCCCCTCTCGTTCGAAGCTCTTGCATCGATCTAACCAACTCATTCGATCTCACGGTTAGTGTTCCAGCGTTGTCAGTTGCCATGTTACGTGATGTTGTGATGTTGTGATGTTGCTAGGGTTCATGCTAGTAGAGTTATTCATGAAGTTGCGCTTGTAAATCTGGAACATGTGTTTGATTTTGATGTTAACATATGTGAGGAAACTGTTGTTTGATGATTTGAAACATATAATAGCAAAAATGTTAGAAGGGATTGTATGCTGATCTATGTTTATTTTGAACCGATTGCTTGTGCTGAATTGGTGAGTTTCGAACATATGATTTGTGGTATTGATTGGTTGGGTGTACATATGACTTAGGGTTACATGTTAGTCTTTGAGTTCGATAGTCAGATGACCCGATTGTATGTTCGTATGATGCTGATTAATTGTTCTTGATTAGATGATGATTAGGGTTGAACGAATATGTTTGATTCTGAATTGAATGTTGTTTAATCCGGTTTTAAAACTGCCAAAGTTGTTTACAATTGTTACGGAATTAAAGAGCTGAAATTAAGGAAGTTGTTACATTCCTGATCTCGACAAGGGTTGCGAGTCGAGAACCCTCGGTCTCGACTTGAGACCACACATCATCATCACACAGACAAGACTCGAGACCTCGGATGTGGGTCTTGTTCCGACTCGAGACCTGACTCGAGAACACCCACTCTCGAGTGATAAATGCATAACTCGAGACCTCTAGTTACGACTCGAGAACACCTAGACTTCACACCGAGACCACACCGTCTCAAATCGAGACCCCTAGTCTCGACTCAAGACCACATGACTGTACATTCTGTTTGGGCTTGTATGATGTTACCGGACTGTACATTTGGGCTTTGTTTGGCTACGTGAATAACACTGTTAATCTCGTATACATGCACTATTACTGTGAACTGCCATGATCACTACTTGTATAAAATACGTGTGGAACATATTCGTGCATACTTAAACAATAGACCTGACTTGTATGGTAACCATGTTAGGATGTGGTTGACCACTAGCAGTTCGATTGACCTTTTGTTAATCTGCCGAGCAAACCAAGGTGAGTTCACAATCTTACCAAGGCATGGGATTCCCAGGGTCGGGAATGGGTTTGAATGATTATTTGTACTTACATTGTTACAAGAATTACGTACCACTGGCCTCGGGAGAGGAAGGGCACTTGTAGATACTGCTAGACTAGAGATACGATTACTACTCTTCGCACACACGCTTGGAATGGCCGCGATACTAACACTAATACTAATCTTCGCACACATGCCTGGAATGGCCGCGATACAAATACTAAACTTCGCAAACATGCCTAGAGGGCTGCGATACAACTATACCTAGTCTAGAATACATGGGAAACCCCCACAAATCTTCGCAAACATGCCTAGAGGGCCGCGATACAAATACATATGATACATGGTTTACTAAACGAACATACGGTTTGCAATACGATTACTATAACTGAACAACCAACTGTGAACTCGCTCAACTTTGTTGTTGACTCTCTGTTGCATGCCTTGCAGGACGTTAGGTACTCATGGAGCTTGCACAAGGAGGAGCAGTCGTTGTGGGACATGGACCGTGGATGCCATGTTAAACTTTATAACACTTGAACTTGTTACTTACAATTGGGTTTTCATATTATGCTTCCGCTACTTAAACTATGTTTGGTTTGGACATCAATTGTATTGTGTTGGATTTTATAAACTACTTTTACTTATATGTTATGTTCAATATGATTGGTGGCTTGATCCTGGTCACGTCATGTCTCCAAGCGGTGGTACTCCGCGTGTGGATTTTGGGGGTGTGACAGATTGGTATCAGAGCCATTGGTTATAGAGAACTTGGTTTTAATAAGGGGAAAACGTTTTTATTAAAACCAGACTATAACCTGAATAGTGCTCAACGATTCACAACGACGCTTCGCTCCACGTGCAAGACTCAACATCCTAGGTAATATGGTTTATGTTTTATTGCCTACTTGCTAGTTACATAGAACTTTGCTCATGGTATGCTTAGATTAACATAACACTATTGCATGAGAACACTTGTGTGCTTACTCTCTTCTGTCATTGCACTTTCGCGAACCCCTCTCACGTATGTTGCCTTTGATATGAAGATCATGGCTGGACGCACTAACATGACACAAGCCCAGTTGATGGCTCTCATTAACGACCAAGTTGCTGCAGCACTTGCAGCCGCACAAGCAGGTCAACACGCTCAGCAACCTGTTTGCACTTTCAAGAACTTCATGGACTGTCGTCCAAGCACATTCAGTGGCACTGAAGGAGTGGTGGGACTCCTCCGCTGGTTTGAAAAGCTCGAGTCCGTGTTTGAGATGTGTGAATGCCCTGAGGCTCGCAGGGTGAAATACGCCACTGGTACTCTAGAAGGAATTGCACTGACTTGGTGGAACGCGCAAGTTCAGATGTTAGGGTTGGCAGCTGCTAATGCCACCCCTTGGAACGATTTCAAGGAACTAATCAAGCGAGAATACTTCACGCGAGATGACATCCACAAGTTGGAGGTGGAATTCTTTAATCTGAAAATGACGGGGTCAGAAATTGAGGCTTATACGAAAAGGTCAAACGAGCTGGCCATCTTGTGTCCAACTATGGTGGACCCTCCTGTCAAGCGCATTGAGTTGTATCTCAAAGGGCTAGCACCAGAAATTCAAAGCCATGTGACATCAGCCAACCTTAATAATATCCAGGATATTACTCGGCTCGCTCATCGCCTCACCGATCAGGCAGTGGAACAGAACAAGCTGCCTAAACGTATCAGCGCTACTGCTACCGCTACTACTACACCTACTACTCCCAGCGACAGCAAGAGAAAATGGGATGGGGATTCCAGCAAGGGTTCAGTTTCAGTTCAGTCTTAAGCACAGCAGTGCAAGACTAATGACTACCAGAGCCCGGGTCAGCAATCTTCTGGTAGCCAGGGGCAAGGTGGATATCGGGGAAATCACCCAATGTGTAACAGGTGCAACAGACACCACATTGGTCAGTGTCGCAAGGGCCGCTGTCAAAGATGTCTCAAGATGGGTCATGAGGCTAAAGATTGTAGGAGCTCACGACCAGCAAATCAGAATTAGCAACAACAACCACCAGCTCCACAGAACCAGCAGCAGCGAGGCAACAGGGGATGCTTTCAGTGTGGTGCTGAAGGCCATTTCAAACGAGATTGCCCCTAGTTAAACCAGAACCAGAACAACAACAACAACAATAAACAGGGCAATGGGAACAATGGGGGAAACAATAATGGCACCAATGCTAGGGGTCGTGTGTTGGTGCTGAGGCAGGGTGAAGCAAGGAATGATCCTAACGTGGTAATGGGTAAGTTTCTTCTCGACGACTTTTATGTTACTGTTTTGTTTGATTCGGGTGCGGATACCAGTTATGTGTCTCTAAAAGTTAGTCAAATGTTAAAACGTACACCAACTCCCTTAAACACCAAACACGTCGTAGAGTTAGCAAATGGTAAAAGTGTAGAGGCCACTCACGTAGTCAAGGGTTAGAACATTGTCTTAGCTGGTCAGACTTTCTCCATCGATCTCATTCCTATAGTTCTGGGTAGTTTCGACATCGTCATTGGTATGGATTGGTTATCCCAACATCACGCAGAGATCTTGTGCAAGGAGAAGATTGTTCGTATTCCCCGTTCTGGTAAAGAACCTCTCGAAGTTCAAGGCGACAAGAGTGGTGCCGTGGTAGGCATCATCTCCTTTCTAAAGGCTCAGAAGTGTTTGCGTAAGGGCCACACTGCCATTTTGGCACTTGTTACTGATGCATCAGCAAAAGAAAAGAAATTGGAGGATATTCCAGTTGTACGCGACTTTCCTCAGGTGTTTCCTGAAGATTTACCTGGGCTACCGCCTCATCGCCAGGTCGAGTTCCAGATCGAGCTAGCTCCACGAGCAGCACCTATAGCTCGAGCACCGTATCGCTTAGCTCCATCAGAGCTGGAGGAACTATCTACACAACTGCAAGAACTCTTGGATAAGGGTTTTATTCGTCCTAGCTCTTCGCCTTGGGGGCTCCAGTATTATTCATGAAGAAGAAAGACGGTACCTTCCGCATGTGCATAGATTACCGCGAACTGAACAAGGTGACCGTGAAGAACCGCTATCCTCTTCCACATATCGATGACTTATTCGACCAGTTGCAAGGGTCGAGCTACTTCTCAAAGATTGATCTGAGGTCAGGTTACCATCAACTGAGAGTCCGGGATGAGGACGTCTCCAAGACAGCATTCAGAACTCGCTACGGCCACTACGAGTTTCTAGTCATGCCATTCGGGTTAACAAACGCGCCTGCAGTCTTCATGGATCTTATGAACAGGGTGTGCAAGCCCTACCTGGGCAAATTTGTGATTGTTTTCATAAACGACATCCGGTTCTATTCCAAGAGTTAGGAGGAGCACGAGCAGCATTTACGGCAAATTTTGGAACTCCTTCGATCAGAACAGTTGTACGCCAAGTTTTCAAAATGCGACTTCTGGCTTCGTGAAGTCCACTTTCTAGGCCACGTGGTAAACAAGGATGGGATCCATGTTGATCCATCCAAGGTAGATTCGAACAAGAACTGGCCTGCACCGCGTACACCAACGGAAATACGCCAATTCTTGGGTTTGGCGGGTTACTACAGACGGTTCATCAATGACTTCTCAAAGATTGCGCAGCCGCTTACACTACTGACACAGAAGGGTGTCACCTATCGTTGGGGTAATTCTCAAGAAACCGCTTTTCAACACTTAAAGGATAGGCTCTGGAGCGCACCTATTCTCTCATTGCTAGAGGGCACAGACGATTTTGTGGTCTATTGTGACGCATCAATACAAGGCCTTGGTTGTGTATTGATGCAATGGGATAAAGTCATTGCTTATGCTTCGGGCAACTTAAAGTTCATGAACGGAACTACACAACGCACGATTTAGAGCTGGGAGCTGTTGTTTTCGCACTTAAGATATGGCGACATTACCTGTACGGTACCAAGTGCACCATCTACATCGATCACAGGAGTCTCGAGCATATCTTCAAGCAGAAGGAATTGAACATGTGTCAACGTCGATGGGTTGAACTACTGAATGATTACGAATGCGCCATCAAGTACCATCCAGGAAAAGCCAATGTTGTGGCTGACGCCCTCAGTCGGAAAGACACTACGCCTAGACGCGTACGAGCATTACAACTTACTATTCAATCCAGTCTTCCTGCACAGATACGAGATGCTCAGGTAGAAGCATTGAAACCAGAAAACGTCAAGGCTGAAGCCTTACGCGGTTCAAGGCAGTGATTAGAACAAAAGGAAGACGGCGCCTACTATGTAACGGGGTGTATTTGGGTCCCACTATATGGCAGTTTATGAGAACTTGTGATGGATGAAGCACACAAGTCTCGCTACTCGGTACATCCAGGTTCGGATAAAATGTACCACGACATCAGAACTACATATTGGTGGCCTAGCATGAAAGCCCTCATCCCAACTTACGTCGGCAAGTGTTTGACTTGTGCGAGAGTCAAAGTCGAATATCAGAAACCATCAGGCCTACCTCAGCAACCAAAGATACCACAATGGAAATGGGAGGAAATTTCTATGGATTTTGTTACGGGCCTACCTAGATCCCATCGTGGGAACGATACTATATGGGTGATCGTGGATCGACTCACTAAGTCTACACACTTCTTGGCTATCAAAGAAACAGACAAATTCTCTACCTTAGCAGACATCTACTTGAAAGAAGTGGTTTCGCGGCACGGGGTGCCAACCTCCATTATTTCAGATCGTGATGCATGATTCATTTCAGAACTATGGCAAGCGATGCACAAATCTTTTGGCTCACGATTAGACATGAGCACAGCTTATCACCCTCAGACGGATGGGCAGTCTGAGCGTACTATCCAGACTCTCGAAGACATGCTTCAGGCATGTGTTATCGATTTCAGCAACAGCTGGGAAAAACACCTCCCTTTGATGGAGTTTTCATATAGCAACAGTTACCACACCAGCATTCAAGCAGCTCCATTAGAGGCATTGTACGGGCGTAAATGCCGATCACCTCTCTGTTGGGCAGAGGTGGGCGACAGTCAGATCACAGGTCCAGAACTTGTAGTTGATGCTATGGAAAGAATTGCTCAGATACGACAACGCATGGCGGCAGCTCGCGACCATCAGAAAAGCTACACTGATAAGCGTAGGAAACCTTTGGAATTTCAGGTCGGGGACCGGGCTCTACTTAAAGTCTCACACTGGAAGGGTGTGGTTCGCTTTGGTAAGCGAGGCAAGCTCAATCCAAGGTATGTCGGACCGTTCGAAATCACCTAGAAAATAGGCAAAGTGGCCTACAAACTGAACCTACCAGCAGAACTCGGGGTAATTCACAATGTTTTTCATGTGTCAAATTGAAGAAGTGTCTGTCAGATGAGACCCTCATAGTTCCTTTGAAGGAGCTCACTATCGACGAACAGTTACATTTCGTCGAGGAACCTGTTGAAATCACGGACCGGGATGTTAAGGTCCTCAAGCCCACTAGAATACCTCTTGTTCGAGTTCGTTGGAACTCCCGTCGTGGCCCAGAGTTTACTTGGGAACGCGAAGATCAAATGAAACTCAAATATCGCTAGTTGTTCGGGAACAATGCAACCACTACTGAGGCCGAAGCTACTACAGAATTTCGGGACGAAATTCCAACTCAACGGGGGATGATGTGACACCCCAGGAAAACCAGTAAACGATACAACTTACCTAGCTTCCTCAGTAACCGCATGCTAAATTTCGGGACGAAATTTCTTTCAAGTTGGGGATAATGTGACAACCCATATTCCAGAACCTTTCTTTGTGTTTGACGCAACTTGTATGAACGTTACTTGATTGATTAGTGTGCTTGATTTCAATATATGCTACGACATTGTGATATTATGTGCTACGTGATTTTATGTGAATGCTATAAGTATAGTTGCATAACACCTGTCCTAATCGCACAAGCCCTTTTGGGCTGTACACTTCTCTTTCTCGGGTCACTACATTTGGCCGACTCGAGACCAAGGGGCAGCCCATGATAGGGTTCGGCCCACTCCTCTTGTGTGCACAACACATACCCAACATAGGGGTTTGTTTCTCATAACTTGCAAAAAAATACTAATCACACACAAAACCCTAAAGCTCTCTCCTTCCCTCTTTCACTCGACGGTAGCCCCCTCTCGTTCGAAGCTCTTGCATCGATCTAACCAACTCATTCGATCTCACGTTTAGTGTTCCATCGTTGTTAGTTGCCATGTTACGTGATGTTGTGATGTTGCTAGGGTTCATGCTAGTAGAGTTATTCATGAAATTGTGCTTGTAAATCTGGAACATGTGTTTGATTTTGATGTTAACACACTACAAGAAAACTGGGTTTTTAGTACGCGCAAAAACGTCCTAAAATGCTATTTTATAGGACCTTTCATTTAATAGGACCAACGATAAAAGCGTTTCATGTAAAGGGGTCGTAATAAGTCCCGGAACTAAAAAAGCGTCCTAACATCTCAAATAAGATTATGAAACCAATTTTATGGTCGCGTAATATGTCTTTGGACATCCAAAATAGTGTCCTAATAAAAACATATTAGGACACTTTTATGATGTTCTAACATGTGCGTACATACTTTTAAATTTTTGATACACTTACAAGCGTCCTTAGAAATTAATTGATAGGACCCTTATGATGTAACATTATAGCTAATTTAGTACCAATAAAAGGGTCCTAATATACCAAATAAGATCATGAAACCAATTTTATGGTCGCATAATATGTCTATAGACAACTTGGATAGCGTCCTAAAAAGAACATATTAGGACACTTTTACAATCACTACAAAAAAATTGTCATCTAGTGGCACACAAAAAGTGCCACAAAAAACCAAAAAAAATGCCACTAAAGACCATTTTTGGAATGGGCGGCACCCAAAAATAGTGCCACTAGAAGCGGTGACGCTAAAGCCTTTTAGTGACACTTTTTGATCTGCCGCTACAAAATTTTGGTCTTTTAGTGGCACTTTTTTGTTTGCCACTATATAGTTTTGAGCTTTTAGTTGTACAAATTAAATGCCACTATACATTTATCATATTAGTTTTGATTAATTAAAATCATTATTTAATTACAATATAAAATAAAAATAAAAATAAAAGTATAAAATATAGAAAGCATAATATCATAACTTCGATTATCTTCCAAATGTCTAACAAGTGTCACATTGAGTCTAAATATCTAACGTATAAAACAAAAACCTAATAAATATTTAAATAAAAACTCAAAACTTCATTGTGCTCATAAATAATATCCTCATCAATTGTGTCATGGTTGATGGTTATCACCAACTCCCATTATGCAAAGTTTTATATCCTATTAACCATTTGGTCCTTCGCTCTCCTTACACTGGTTTGCAACAGATGACATCCATCTTGCTAAACCAGCATCTCCCTGATTAAAACATTGAAGACAAAAAGTATTATTTCTAAATTCCAGATGCACAAGTTAAACTTTTAAAAAGTTTAAAAGAAACTAATTAATAGCAACAAGCTTTTTCAAGTGAAATTTACCATGAGAAGAAGCAAGATTCTATAATCATTTGCCAATTGAAACAAAAGTGGAACTAAGATCAAGGATACATAATAAACTTAAGCCATGGTAGTAGTCATTCTACCTTGTCATGTAAAATCGAAGATATAATTAGTTGCAAAGAGCAAAAATTTTAACATGTGAAAGTTGAAATTAGAGTCGGCCATTTTAGCCCATTTAATAAAGAACTAGCAAGTGCACCCGCGCGTTGAGCTGGGCTCGTGCTATTTGTAAATTTCAAATCTATCTATGATTAGCCAACTTTTAGAATAAAGTAGTACTAACTATAACCATGACGACTCGGAACGGTACCAGTACTCTGGTTACTTTAACGGTAAATACCGGTACCGAATTGTAACCATGACGGTTATTTTTTATACCGAAAAGAGTGAACATCAAGTTACCCAAAAATCATCAACACCTTTACCATGTCAAGTTCTAATTTTCATATAAACATGTCTATGTTTTTAATACCATTGATAATTATAAAATCCTACCATTCTAGCATCACATCATCAGTTTCATCCCTAACTATTTTAAATCACATGTCATCAGATTTATTATCAAAACCACCACCACTTACATCAAAAATATAATATATTAGATATCCATAATAATAACTTTAGTTGTTATGTCACAATAATAATTTTAGATGTTATGTAAGTTATATACAATTTGTATAACTTATACTCCTTCGTTTATTAGTCAACAGCAAACATTTATTATTCCTTCCATTTGTTTCAACAGTTTAAAACATCTTTCTGGTCTTAATAAACAAACAAGCAGTCAACAGTTTTACAAGATTAGGAAGACGAGGGTTCAAGCATAAACCAAATACTGACCGATGGACTACAAGGGGATGTACACTGCCACTGTTATAGCTGTGAATCGGAGCTCCACCAGAAATACACCCGGCCCGAACCAGCAATACACGAAGAGAGCCACCGCTGCCGTTTCTGGTACTACCATCGCTGGTGAGCTTCTCCACGGAGTCCGTTATCCGTCGGTAAAACAGATTACTTCCTCCGTTGCTGAAACATGATAGGTGGTTTCAGATGTGACGACTGCCGCCACCAAAACTCATCGGAGGGGAAGCCGCTCAGCCGCAAGTCGTCCTAGCGCACATCTCTCCTGATATATACTTAACAGAAATAACTAACCAAGGCATGTACATATGCTTGAGTCCAAAATGCCCTAAAACTAAAATGAATTCTAGTACGCTTTATCCCAGATTTTTGTTTCATTTTCGATAAATTTTGTACTCGGGTTAAAGGAACAACAATCACATTATCCCAAGGCTGGATCAATTTTTTGGTGGCCCAAAGCGAAAACAATACCAAGAAATGTTATGCTCAGATAAGAGAGTTTAATAAACATACCCAACTGTGTTTGCTGAAGCTACAGTTTTAACTGCTTCATTCCCAGATAAATTAGTTCTTTCGTCTCCAATAAATGAAGGTGATTTGGAATGCAATGGTTGGATATCTTATACTCAGATGAGAGAGTTAATAAACAATGCATACTTCTAGTAGGGCCACCGAGACATCTATAAGCTTAAAAAAAACCCTAATGAGAGGACAAGGGCGACAGGCGGCGGATGGGTGGTTCGATGTCGAATCCAAGAGGCAAAGACGGACTAGGAATGCAGATCAGACTAAGAAGACGGTGACAACGACAAAATTCTTTGTTTCCAACTTACCGGGTAAATGTTCATCTTTCGATTTGAAGAAGGTTTTCCAAGATTATGGGGAGTATGAAGGGTCGTACATAGCCAGAAAACTTGATCGATTGGGGAAGAGATTTGGCTTTGTATCATTCCGTAACGTGAGGGACGTTAAGAGATTGGAAGGGGACATGAAGGATGTATGGATCGGTTCGTACAAGTTATATGTGGTATTGGCTAGGTTTGTCGACGGTATGGATGTGGGATCTATGCATGGGAGATCAATCGATAAACCGGAGGTTAGGGAGGGTGATATTGAGTTGAATCCTAGTAATAATATCGGGGAGGGCAATGAACATTTGAAGAAGGATGGTCGTAACAAAATGCATGAGGTGGACGTAGGTCGAAGATCATTCCGTGATACTGTTTTGAATAAGGAACCAGAAAGTGAGTCGAAGGAGAACATGATCAAGGTGGATGATGATATACAGGCTTTTTCGGAGTGGGTCGACAAGGCGGTGGTGGGGAGGGTTGTGGATTTCAATGCTCTTTTAGATCTGCGCAAGAGTTTGAATAAGAATAACAGGGGTAATGTGATGATCAAGTATTTAGGTGGTTTTTATGTTCTTTTGATTTTTCATAATGGAGAGGAAAGGGCGTCTTTCATTGAGGATTCAGATTCTTGGAAGAATGTTTTCGGGATGATAGAACCTTGGGCTGGTCAAGTTTTATCGTACGAGCGTATAGCTTGGTTGAAGATTCATGGGGTGCCGCTTCAGTTATCATGTGACGTAGTTTTGGATTCTGTAGGACGGCACTTTGGTCAAGTAGTAAAATCGGCGTCTTTATCAGGTGATGTTAGTGATTTTTCTTTTGCTTATGTGGGGGTGTTATGTTTTCATAGTTCTAGAGTGGAGGGTAAGATTGTGTTGGATTGGCGTAACTGTAAGTATGATATCTGGGTTGAAGAAGAAACTGGGGAATGGATTCCTGATTGTGTGGATGATGTTGATGAGCCGACTGAATGTTCTAGTTTTCTGGAAAAAACAAATTTTCATGACTGTGTAGAGGTGGAAGAAGTAGATAATGAACATGAATCTGATCGTATGCCAGTGGATTCACAGCGGATAGTAGATGCGGTTAATAATTCGGATAGTACGGGTGTTGGGGAGATGGATGCAACCTCTTTTTTTAACAATGTTGTTTCAAGGAATAACAACTTTAATAGTGGTATTATGGAGAATAATGGTCATTCTAATTCAGGGGGAAAGAAAGGTAGGAGGAGGGCTCATAAAAAAAGGGTGCATGCTATAAGAATAGGGTCGCCTCAAGGTCAAGAAAGACCAAAAAAACGGGCTAGAGACGAGGCGGATCCTTTTGGGATTGACCGGTTTATTTGGAATTTTAATCCTTCACAGATGCAACAAGACAATCATCAAGACAACCCCAATAGCCCGGAGTGTTTTTTGACACCTGACTTGAATCAGAGGGTGGCTTCGACAGAAAATTCGGGGTCACAGGAAGCTGTGGGATCTCATGTAGAAAGGGTCAACGGGGAAGAGGAGGTTGTATCGGGGGAGGAGCACATACAGGATGATGTCCTAATAGAGAGGTCAAAGACGATTAGTCTGGGTAAGGTTCTTGGGGCCGAGAATATTGATGAGTTCCAACAACAAGTGATAGAATCGATTAATCAAGAGGGTTTCAAGGGAGGTGATCAATGAATGTAATGTCTCTAAATATTCGTGGGTTAGGCGTTCCCGGGAAAGGCGATTGGGTTCGAGGTTTAAAGTTGCAAAATGAGGTTGGTTTGATTATGCTTCAAGAGACTAAATTTGCGCAAAAATCAAATGGAATGTTGGATGCTTTCTGGGGTGTGGGAGCTTATAATGCCGAATGGGTGGAAGCCACGGGTAGATCCGGTGGTCTCGTCTCTTTATGGGATCCGTCTTTGTTTAAGGTTACTTCGGTTCAAAGATCGAGGTATTTCCTTTGTCTTACGGGTCAGGTGAAAGGATTGGATGTGGTCTGTAACTTTCTAAGTGTTTATGCTCCTCAAGATACGGTTATGAAGCGAAGATTATGGGACGAGTTATTGGGTCTCATTCGTTCAGGTGTAGGTTGGTGGACTATAGGTGGTGATTTTAATACTGTGCGGTACCAGTGGGAAAGGAGGAATTCGGGTTTTTCGGGGATTGAAGCTCGTGACTTCAATTGGTTTATTGATGAAGCTAATTTACATGAATATGGTTTGAAGGGTCGGCAATTCACATTTGCGGTTGGTAACAAGCTGAGTCGCCTAGATAGGATTTTTGTGTGCTGGAACATCTTGAATAAGTGGCCCGCGGCTGAATATCGAGCTCTTTCAAGAGACAAGTCCGATCATAATCCCATTATTCTTAAGACTGAATCAAAAAACTTCGGTCCGAAACCGTTTCGCTTCTTTAATTCATGGCTTAAGAGAAAGGGATTTGATGATATGATTAAAAAGGAAATGGAGAATATAGAAGTTCAAGGATGTCCGGATGTGAGATTGTCTTTAAAACTTAGCAGGTTAAGGCAAATTATTAGTGATTGGAAGAAGCAGACGTTGGGTAAAGAAAATGAGGAAGAGGTGACTCTTAGACAAGAGCTTGAGAGTTATGAGAAGTTGTTAGATGAAAGGGATCTTTTGGAATACGAAGTCTGGATTCTAGACGAAACAAAGAAGCGGCTTCGTGAGTTGGAAGAACTAAAGTATTTGGATTTAAAACAACGAGCTAGAAATAATTGGGCGACGTTTGGCGACGAAAATTCTAAGTTCTTTCACGGGGTCATCAACAAAAGACGGGTTCGTAATAATATTCCGGGTTTATTGGTGAATGGCGAGTGGGTTCATAAACCAACTGAGGTGAAAAAGGAAGTATACGGATTTTTTCGTAGCAAATTTGTTGAAACCATGAAGTCGCGGCCCTCTTTAAAGATTTCAGATCTGACATATTTGAATGAAAGTGAGGCGTTAATGTTGGTGGAACAGTTTACTATGAAAGAAATTAAAGAAGCCGTGTTCGAGTGTGGAGACGATAAAGCCCCAGGTCCGGATGGCTTTAATTTTCGCTTCATTAAACATTTCTGGAAGGAATTTGAGGGTGATTTTTATAGTTTGATGCAACATTTTCATACTGATGGGAAGCTTAGTTTGGGAGTTGGTTCTTCTTTTATAACTTTGGTACCGAAGACAGGGGATCCTACGGGTCTTGCGGAATACCGTCCTATAAATCTCATCGGGGTAATTAGTAAGGTGGTGTCAAAGGTTTTGGCAAACAGATTGAAACGGGTGATGGGTAAGGTGGTTTCTGATAACCAATCAGCGTTCTTAAGTGGGAGATATATATTAGACGGACCCCTTATGATTAACGAAGTTATGTCTTGGGCGAGACGGGTTAACAAAGAGATTTTTTTATTCAAGATTGATTTCGAGAAAGCATATGACAATGTGAACTGGGCCTTTCTATTGTCTATGTTAGATCAAATGGGTTTCCCGGCTTTGTGGTGCAAATGGGTCAAAGGAGTGTTGGAATCGGCGAGATCTTCGGTCCTCGTCAATGGCTCACCGACTTTTGAGTTTAATTGTCAGAAAGGCATAAGACAAGGCGATCCTGCGTCACCCTTCCTTTTTCTCGCAGTCATGGAAGCACTTTCTGGAATGATCAAGAAGGCGTGCTCGGTTGGAGTGTTTGAAGGTATTCGGTTACCTAACCAAGGGCCGATTTTGTCTCATCTATTATACGCGGACGATGCTATGATTATGGGAGAATGGTCGGAGCTTAATTTTGCTAATTTAAAGAGAATTCTTCGTATTTTTTATTTGTGTTCGGGCCTCAAAATAAACCTCCATAAATCGGTGGTATATGGGGTCGGGGTTTCAGTAGAGATGCTGAATGCGAAAGCTGGGGTATTGGGTTGTAAAGCTGGAGCAGTTCCTTTTGTTTATTTGGGTATCAAGGTTGGGGCGAATATGAATAGAGTTAATAATTGGGAGCCGGTTATAGACACCTTTCGGAGCCGACTATCTAAGTGGAAAGCTGATTCGCTTTCAATAGGAGGGAGAATTATACTCATAAAATCGGTGCTCGAAAGTCTTCCCACATATTATTTGTCATTGTTTAAAGCTCCGGTAGCGGTGGTGGATAAACTGGAATCTATGATCAAACGTTTCCTGTGGGGGGGGTAGTCCGGAGGTGAGGAAAACACATTGGGTTTCATGGGATAGGACAACATGTCCGAAAAATGAAGGAGGATTGGGGTTAACTAAGTTAAGCTTGTGTAATAATGCCTTAATAATTAAGTGGATATGGAGATATAAATCGGAACAAGGTGCATTATGGAGGCGAATGATAGAAGCCATACACGGTTCAACAAGGAGGTGGGAGATGATGTCTTGCAATAAAAGATACGGAGGCGTATGGAAGAACATCGTGTCTTTTGGAAACAAAGTTAAAATTAATGGTAAAGGGTTATCGCATATTCTTCGTGGTGTTGTGGGTGATGGGTTGGCGGTTCGGTTTTGGTATGATCCATGGTTGAATGACAATATTCTGAAAGATATATTTCCAAATATCTTTAGGCTGGAGAAGGATAAAGCATGTTATGTTGCTGATAGATGTAGAAGAACAGGAGCAGACATAGTAGTCTGCTGGTCGTGGAACAAAATTCCCAGCACTAATGTGGAGGTCCAGGAGAGATCAGTTTGTGAAGGTATGTTACAGAATGTGCGGTTGCTCTCTCGCCCAGATCAGTGGCAATGGACTATTAGCGCTGATAAGTCGTTTTCAGTTGGCGAGGCGAAAAAATGGTTGCGCAGCGAAGTGGGTATTAGGAACCTGAGTAATGGCCGGTTCATATACAATTGGTGTAAATGGGTCCCTAATAAATGTAACGTTTTTATGTGGCGCGCAGAATTAGATAGATTACCAACTAAACTTGCATTACGGCGGAGGAGTATTAATGTGGAAGACATGGGCTGTTCTTTATGCGGAGAAGGGGTCGAAACGGTGGATCATTTGTTCACAGCGTGTAGTGTTTCATGTGGCGTTTGGAGTGTTGTATCTAACTGGTGTAAAGTTCCTCAAATATTTGCATTTACCTTCAAAGATCTACTTGAACTGGGGAGTAATATAAGTGGGTCGATTGCAAAAAAGAAGGCGTTTTATGGTGTGGTGATCATTGTCTGTTGGAGGATTTGGAAGGCGCGCAACGATAAAATCTTTTCTAACAAAAGCACGAAGGTGATGGACATGGTGTCGGACGTGAAGGCTTTCTGTTTCCTTTGGTTTAGAAACAGATGTAAACGTTATGAGGTTGATTGGGAAGAATGGTGTAGGTTTGATTTGATGTAATTGTTGGGTTTTGGGGGGCGTGTTGTTTCCGTCTTGGAAGCTTCATGTTCGCCTTTTGTTGAATGAAAGTTAATTTTCAAAAAAAAAAAAAAAAAAAATAAACAATGCATTTACTGATACATATAATCCAAGAAACTACAAACTTGCCTGATTCAACCCGGTATCAGCATCAGAAACATTTTCGTCACGTACATGATCGTTTTCTATACCAACTTCTACAAACCTGAATAAACAAATTAAAAAATCTCCCAATCAAATTAATAAAGAAGTAAACACAAAAGCCAACCTCCACCATCCAGCCAACCAACACACACTTAACTTTTATATACCCCAAACACTTCAGTTCTTTCAACACTAATCCAACACCAACAATATCACACTTAAAACTATAATATCACACTTTTTCTTTCCAAAATTCAATTTCTCTGTTTAATTTTTCAAATTCCGTAATAAACACAACTAAAATCCCAAAAAAACACAACAATTAAACCATAAATTATTACCAACAAATATACATTTACATCAAACAAGCCCTAATTTATTAAAAAACACACAAAACCTGAATCAAAATCACCACTTTTTGAGAAGACGAATGCAAGGCCCAACATCTAGGGTTCCAAATAGACGAACGAAGTCAACTAGCACCACGAGCCGTTTTTGTTCTTTGTTTTGCTTTTGTTCTCTCAGCTCCAGGAATTATTCAACTCCTTTCTGCATCTCTTCCCCTTTTGAATCCTAAATCAACTTTCTATTTTGATAAATCTGTACTTTTGTTTAAAATCAAGTGAGTAACAAAGGATATGACCAACGATCTATACCTTCACACATACATGCTTATCCACACTCCAATCGACAAACATGAGTATGAGCGGCGTTTGGATCTGAGAGCTTGAAATCATCTATCCAGATCGGATCTCTTAAATTGAATGATCGAGACAGAGAGCGATGTTTGAAATCGATGGTTTTAGGTTTTGAGATCTGGTTGTTTGATAGCGAGACAAAGAGAGGGATGTTGGAATGATGCTCAATTTAGGGGGCGTTTGGTTCGCAGGAATTCAATGGAATTTAAGGGAATTGGAATTTGAATTTCATCTCTTAAGATGTTTGGTTCACAGAATTTGATGGAATTGGAATCCCAATTTCAATCTTCATGTGTTTGGTTAACAATGGAAGGAATTCAAAATCCTTCCTATATGTGAAGGATTTAAAGTAAATTCATTGGAATCTTCGACCGTTTCGACCCGCACTGTTTCAACCCGTACCATTTCGACCCATACTTGTTTTGATCCAAACCGTTTCGATTCGTACCGTTTCAACGCGAACCATTTCCATCCGAACCGTTTCGAATCGAACCATTTCAACCCGTACCGTTTCGAATCGAACCGTTTCGACGCAAACCGTTTTGACCAAACCGTTTCGACGTGAACCATTTCCACCTGTACCGTTTTGACGCGAACCATTTCGATCCGAACCGTTTCGACGCGAATTGTTTTCGACACATATCGTTTCGACCAATACCGTTTCGAATCGAACCACTTCGACCCGAACCGTTTCGACCCGTACTGTTTCGACCTGAACTGGTGGTTGTGGGTGTCGGGGTGATGGATTCCAATTCATTTGACAACCAAACACAACAAAAATGGAACTGAGATTACAATTCCAACAATTTCCAATTCCAATTGGAATGTTTAAATTCCAAATCCAATTCCTTCAAATTCTAATTCCTATACAAATTCCAATTCCAATTCCAAATCATTCCGCGAACCAAACGCCCTCTTAGGTTTTGCTGATCAAGGGGAATTTGGGTTTTTGAGAAAATATGGAAAATTTGGGCGGGTGAATTTGGTATGGGTGGGAAACATGAAAATTAAATGAAATTGAATTGAAATTGGAACAACAATTAGTAATAGATAATCTGAAGAGTAAATTACAAGTTTTGTCCTTTATCTATATATCAAATTGCAGGCGGTGTCATTTGGTGTAAAACTTGACGAGTTATCTACTTAATGTTTCAAAATCTTACACGTTATATCCTTTGGCCCTAACCCAGTTAATGTTTTTGGTTAAATCAGGTCACTATGATCCATTAAGGCCCAACGTGATCCATTAAAACATAGGTGGTCCATTGTGATCCATTAAGGCCCAATATCGTCCATCAAGACATATATGATCTACTATTCTTCATTGTGATCCATCAAGGCCCAATATGATCCATTAAGACGTATATTATCTACTATTCCCCATTGTGATCCATTAAGGCGAAATATGGTCCACTAGGACATATATGATCTATTATTGTCCTTCGTGGTCCATTAAAAACTAATATGGTCCATTAAGTCGCATATGATCTACTATTCCCCATTGCGATCCATTAAGGTCCAATATAGTCTATTAAAACGTATATCATCTATTGTTCCATATTGTGATCCATTAAGTCTCATTATGGTCCGTCCATTAAGACATATATGATCTACTATTCCCCATTGTGGTCCGTTAAGCCATATATGATCTATTATTCTCCTTTGAGATCCAGTAAGACCCAATATGGTCCATTATGAAATATATGAAGTGTCCATTGTGATCCATTAAAGCCCAACATGGTCTATTAATACATGTACCATCTATTAATGTCCATTGTGATCCATTAAGGCTCAATATAGTCCATTGAGACGTATATGAATGATCTACTAATGTCCTTTGTGATCCATTAAGGCCCAATATGGTCCATTAAGACATATAGCGTCTATTATTACCCATTATGCTCCATTATGGCCTAATAGGTCCATTAAGACATGTATGATCTAATATTGTCCGTTGTAATTCATTAAGGTCCATTAAGATACGTATGCTCTAATATTGTCCATTAGGATCCATTAAGGCCCTACATGGCGCATGAAGGCATGTATGATCTATTATTGTGCGTTGTGATCCATTAAGGTGTAGCATCCGTCAAAATCGGACCTCCGAAATCCGACCCGGATCGTAAAACCGGTCCCTTTTCAAATAAAAAAAAAGAATATTTTTTTTTATTTTCGATCATTACGTTTTGCGTTGGATTAAAACTGAAATAAAAGTGGAGGTTTATTAGCAAAACTCGGTAAACTCGGTTACTAGTTATAAAGGACATAATTAATTTCGTTAAAATTTGTGGTTAAAACAAGTTTTTTAACCTAAAAGGGGTAAAACCGTCAAAATATCAAAGTTACAAGTTAAGGGGTTGTTTTTGTAATTTATGGAAACTATATATTTAAATGGGTTAACTAACTAGGTTAGTAAACCTAGTTAAGTGCGTATATATTTAATTAACTAGGTTAGTTTATTGGTTACTTTATAAAGAGAACATCCTAACTGAGTTAAGTGGTAAGTTATATCCAGTTAACAAAGTTTAGAAACAAGAGGGACTGGTTTATCCTAACTGAGTTAAGTGGTAAGTTATATCCAGTTAACAAAGTTTAGAAACAAGAGGGACTAGTTTACAAATAACCTTTAGAAACAAGAGGGACTAGTTTACAAATAACCGAAGTTACAAATTAAAAGAAATTAAAAATTTGCAAACCGTGGGATTTGAACCCGGGTAAAATTTTACACAATTAATCGCAGATAACCAGGTGAGCTATCAGCTATTTTTTTATAAAACCCAGTCCTAATTAATTTAACTAAACTATAACGTGGACTGTGTTCTTTCTTCTTTGTTTTACCAGCAGCGCAGCCCGAATGTTTGACCCGACGTTTTGTGTACCACTGGATAACGAATACGTTTCACTTTGATTCAGTTTCACTCGGTTTAATGATGGAATCAGTTACGGATGCTTTTATCGACTGAGTTAACTTCACTTAATCAATTAAGGAATCAATTAAAACAACATAATTACCATGAAAGTTTAACATGAACACGAATTGTGTTTTCTTTCACTTTCATGAATTAACCGACATGGCTTTCACCGTTGGGTTCCTCTCATCAAACCATGTAAAGCCCCACTAAAATTTCTCCATTTCATCATCTATACATCGCGAATTTAATCGAAGAACATTCTAGGGCTTGTAACTTGTGCAGACGATATATCCTTCAATTCTCAACCTTTTCAGGTGATTCCAAAGCCCAACTTGCTTACTTTTTCGTTCTCTACAAAATCCCTCTATCAATTTCAGTGATAGAAGGCTAATTTATCCTAATTTAATTTTAGTTGAAATTAGGGTTCTTCATGTATAGAATTTGGGCCTTTTAGAGATATACCTGTGTTTTGATGAAATTGAAAGTATAATATTGTTATATATCATACTAGTGTATTGTGTGTAAATTTTGGAAATTTTTAGATATCAATTGGAATTTTGGTGAATTATTTATGTTTTAATAACTAGATAAATCAAATAAAAATACATGATAATTTTAAATAAATTCGATAAATATATCTATTGGTTATTTCAGAGTATATGAACACTATGGAATTTTAATATAATTTTCCTTAATTTTTTTTGGGAATTCATGAATATAATTTGGATTTATACATGTTTTAATTATTCTAAAATACTAGTTTATCAGAAATAAATTCTATAAATATTATTACTGATTTTGTATTAGGTTCTATAATTGTTTTCAGATTCTTATATAAATTTTCTATAATTTTAATTATCTTATCAATGGATTTTCTTTTAAGTAAATGGAATTTTTTTTTATAAAATTTATTATTTTAAATTAAAAAAAGTGATAACCATGAAATCTAAGGTACGCTTTTGTTAGATGAATTCTATTGATTTATCAAAATTGGTAACATTTAACGATTATGATAACATACTAAATTGGTATTACTATAACGATTATAATCATGACAATTTGTACAAAATACCGATTTGTATATTACTTTGAAAACTCATATAAGTCCCCAAATAGGAGAACCCGATTTCCTGAAATTTATATAATGTCCGTTTGCTTAGGATTCAGTTATTCATTTTAGGGTGATTGTCATTTTAGATATAATCTGGTTCTTGTCGTGCGGTGTTTCACAAGACTAAGCAGGAACACAACCTGTGAGTAGATTCGACTCTTTTCCCCTTTTTGCCATTAACTCTTTTTGGGGTGTATCTCGTGCTCGATTTCAAATTTATTAACTAAATTGATAACATGCTATTCGATGTGTTTCTATGTGTCATTTGTTGTTAATTTCTATTGTTTCTCTATACGTGCATCTATGTGTTACTCGCTTTGTGTCATAGGTTTCACGTGGATCCACCTGGTTGACCGGTTCCCCACGACCATGGGTTGAACTCGGTATCGCCATCATTGTTTCGCAATTTCGCAGATTCGCCTTTCGGGTCTTGAATCTCTATGTGTCTATGGTTACTAATGTTGTTATGTTTGTGTTGCTTATGATATATTTGTTGAATTATTGTTATATTGAGAGACCTAGTTTCACATTTGATAATGCATGTTATAAAATAAGGTTTTCTAAAATTAATAAAAAAATGTTTTTAAATAAAAACCGAATCTATTCACCAACATGTTTGTTGACCCAAAACTCTTTTACGCGTGATACAGGTTCACAAGGGTGGACGGATCTTGAGTTGAAGACATGTAGGATTGCCTTAGTAATAAACCGGCTATGATATGTTGCTTTTATTTATTTGATTTTGTAACTTGACATTAATGTTTGAATTCCATGTTATGTGTGACAAAATTTAATTTGGTGACTTTAAATATTAAACTTATAATAGTGTCATAAGCTATGGGCAATCATCATGCCCGTACCATTCCGCTGCGGGTCGGGGTGTGACATAAGGCCTAATATAGTTCATTAAAACTTAGATGAACTATTATTGCTCGTTTTGATCCATTAAGACATATATGACCTGCTATTGTCCGTTGTGATCCATTAAGGCCTAATATAGTTCATTAAGACATATATGATCTACTATTGTCTGTTGTGATCCATTAAAGCCCAATACGGTCCATTAAGACATATAGGACCTACTATTGTCCGCTGTGACATAACTCACGGGTCAATAACCTAGTATTATTATAAAACTCTAGGGAATAAACGTCCTATAAAACTTATGTTTTACGACTCAAAATATCAAGTGTCCTATTAAGTTATGTTATAATAGAACTCTAGTGAATAAGCGTCCTATAAAACTGATGTCTTATGACTCAAATATCAGGTGTCCTATTACAGTGTATTATAATAATACCACAATGATTAAGCGTCCTATAAAGGTTAAATTTATAAGACCCAAGTGTCAAGTTTCTTTTTAAGTTATATTATAATAAAACTCTAGCGAATAAGCGTCCTATAAAACTAATGTTTTATGACTTAAATATCAAGTGTCCTATTACGGTGTTTTATATTAACACCACAATGATTAAGCGTCCTATAAAGTTTAAAGTTATAAGACCCAAGTGTCAAGTGTCCTATTAAGTTAAGTTCTAATATGACTTCGACTAGAAAGGGTCCTATAACACTAAACATATATGACTTAACTACAACATGTCCTATTAAGTTATGTTATAATAGAACCCCAGATGATCAAGTGTCCTAATACAGTAACACATAATGGGACACTAACAATTAAATGTCTTAGAAAGTACTTTATTAGGATCTACATTTTAAGTGTCCTATTAAATTATATGATAATTGGACCCCAAAAAAGCATCCATCTTATTAAATAGTTTTTTAGGACACCGGTTTAGTAGAATATACTATAAAAGGACCCCAAAAGTTCATTAGTTCTATTAAATCGTTTTTTAGGAACCTCTTTTAC
Organism: Helianthus annuus; assembly: GCF_002127325.2. Classification (NCBI taxonomy): domain Eukaryota; kingdom Viridiplantae; phylum Streptophyta; class Magnoliopsida; order Asterales; family Asteraceae; genus Helianthus; species Helianthus annuus. The sequence goes on from NC_035446.2 coordinate 2,671,683, forward strand.
AAGCGTCCCACAGAAAAGGTCCTAAAAAGCCATTTTTGTTGTAGTGACATATGTGAGGAAACTGTTGTTTGATGATTTGAAACATATAATAGCAAAACTGTTAGAAGGGATTGTATGATGATCTATGTTTATTTTGAACCGATTGCTTGTGCTGAATTGGTGAGTTTCGAACATATGATTTGTGGTATTGATTGGTTGGGTGTACATATGACTTAGGGTTACATGTTAGTCTTTGAGTTCGATAGTCGGATGACCCGATTGTATGTTCGTATGATGCTGATTAATTGTTCTTGATTAGATGATGATTAGGGTTGAACGAATATGTTTGATTCTGAATTGAATGTTGTTTAATCCGGTTTGAAACTGCCAAAGTTGTTTACAATTGTTACGGAATTAAAGAGCTGAAATTAAGGAAGTTGTTACATTCCTGATCTCGACAAGGGTTGCGAGTCGAGAACCCTCGGTCTCGACTCGAGACCACGCATCATCATCACACAGACAAGACTCGAGACCTCGGATGCGGGTCTTGTTGCGACTCGAGACCTGACTCGAGAACACCCATTCTCGAGTGATAAATGCATAACACGAGACCTCTAGTTATGACTCGAGAACACCTAGACTTCACACCGAGACCACACCGTCTCGACTCGAGACCCCTAGTCTCGACTCGAGACCACATGACTGTACATTCTGTTTGGGCTTGTATGATGTTACTAGACTGTACATTTGGGCTTTTTTTGGCTACGTGAATAACACTTTTAATCTCGTATACATGCACTGTTACTGTGAACTACCATGATCACTACTTGTATACAATACGTGTAGAACATATTCGTGCATACTTAAACACTAGACCTGACTTGTTTGGTAACCATGTTAGGACGTGGTTGACCACTAGCAGTTCGATTGACCACTAGCAGTTCGGTTGACCTTTTGTTTATCTGCCGAGCAAACCAAGGTGAGTTCACACTCTTACCAAGGCATGGGATTCCCAGGGTCGGGAATGGGTTTGAATGATTATTTGTACTTATATTGTTACTGGAATTACGTACCACTGGCCTTGGGAGAGCAAGGGCACATGTAGATACTGGAATTACACACGCTTGGAATGGCCGCGATACTAACATTAATACTAATCTTCGCACACATGCCTGGAATGGCCGCGATACAAATACTAAACTTCGCAAACATGCCTAGAGGGCCGTGATACAACTATACCTAGTCTAGAATACATGGGAAACCCCCACAAATCTTCGCAAAGATGCCTAGAGGGCCGCGATACAAATACATATGATACATGGTTTACTAAACGAACATACGGTTTGCAATATGATTACTATAACTGAACAACCAACTGTGAACTCGCTCAACTTTGTTGTTGACTCTCTGTTGCATGCCTTGCAGGACGTTAGGTACTCATGGAGCTTGCACAAGGAGGAGCAGTCGTTGTGGGACATTGACCGTGGATGCCATGTTAAACTTTATAATACTTGAACTTGTTACTTACAATTGGGTTTTCATATTATGCTTCCGCTACTTAAACTATGTTTGGTTTGGACATCAATTTTATTGTGTTGGATTTTATAAACTACTTTTACTTATATGTTGTGTTCAATATGATTGGTGGCTTGATCCTGGTCACGTCACGCCTCCAAGCGGTGGTACTCCGCGTGTGGATTTTGGGGGTGTGACAAACTATGCTCTAGAATTTTATTCTAGCCTCGCCTTCCTAGCAGTTAAGCATCTTAAACACCTGTCACATACGTTAAAATGTAAAGGTGAGCATACAAGTTTGATAATAACATATAGAATTCAAAATAGTTTACGCATAACCAGCACGTACACAGAGGAAAACGAAGCATGTTAGTTATCGACATGGATCTATCGATACCAATGACTGCGGATTGACTGCCCAAGGCAGTTTGCAATACATGATTACCACTGTAATCCATGCAAGTAATTGTCCTTAACAACCCCCGTGTGAACGGGTGCTGAGTCCAAACTATAGTACTATCATCGTTAAGGCAGGTAGACAGCATTCCACGTGTAAACATAACAACAAGCATTCATTTAGTCACGTAATACATGCGGTAGCGGTTAGCGTTAAAGAAATTGCGTAGTGTGTTCGATTGTGATTTAGAATAAGTAACATATGTAACACCCAAAAGTGCTAAAGCAAAAAGGGTTCGAGTATACTCACAGCGGTTGATAGATTGAAGGGAGCGCTTGGGAGTAAGGTTAGCCTGAATAGTTCGATATCATAATGATAAGCAACGCGTAAAACGAAAACAAGTGTTGGAGGGTCGGACAGCTTGGTCGATTGGACGGTTTGTCTGATCGACCGGCTTAACCGTTCGGTTGGCATTCCATTCGGACAGCCTGTCCGGTCGGTCGGTAAGCCGATCGGATGGCTGTTCGAGTGGATTGTTTCTTCCTTTGGGTAAGATGTGTTTGTGTATGATGGTTTGACCTTTTGAGGTTTTTGTTGCAGTATTTGAAAATATTGAAGTATCCTTAACTTTCAGGTCGATCAATCGAACGACCTGTTCGATCGGCCGACTTAACCGATCGGTTAGGTACTTCAGTCACTAAGTTCTTATCAGGGTGTCACCTGATCGGACGGCTGTTCGATCGGGTGGCACTCCAACGCGTTGAACATGTTGAAATCGACTAAGTGTTGAAGCATAGTATCTCATGATCCGAAGAGTAATTCTAATCGGACGGCTTGTCCGATCGAATTAGCAGGTTTTTCAATATTAGACTTCATGAAATTTTTTAAGTGTGGGGCCATGTGCTAGCCGATCAGCTGGCCTGGTCGATCGGCTGACTGTCCGATCGGCTGGCTGTCCGGTCGGACAGCCTGTCCGATCGGTCAGCATCCTGACCTAGTCGGCCTGTCGTCTAACGCTTGGCTGTTCTGATTTGTTTGTCGTTATATTGAGGTATTTTGACAAGGAGTTGAACCATAGGACTCTCGTTCTTACTTGTTTCTCCTGATCGGACAGGAATCACCCAAATCCGGCCGGTGAACTATTCGGAATGGAGTTTAACGTTTAACCCGAAATCGGTTAACCTCGTGGATAGAATCCGAATCTTGTACCGCACTACTACTAGGATGATTAATAAGTCGGCACAAGCTCCATTTCTACCGGTTTTGAAGACATTGAGTGTAATAGAGTTGAAAGAAAGTTGGAAAACATTCTTTTAATCCTTTTCACCATGTAAATGTTTAGATATATCACAGATCTTTGTTTGTTTATGTGGAAATCGGCTAGATCCGAGTTATTCTTGGTGGATTGCGGCCAAAACATGAAGTTCTTCAAGAACACCATGATGACATCATCCTAGAACACTTGAATCTTGATGATTTCACGGTTAAAAAGTAAGATTTGAAAGATAGAAAGGTGTAGGAGTGTGTGTAGATCAAGAAAGTACAAGATTTAGGATGAAATCTTACCGGAATCGAGAGAAATCTGAGAAAAAGAATGAGAGCACGAGCTGGTCGGTCAGAGCTTTCCAAAAGTGGTAAAGATGACAATGACAGGGGTATTTATAGGTTTCCATAAGAGGAAAGGGCTGGCCGATCGGCCAGGCATCCCGATCGGACAGCCTGTCCTATCGGACAGCAGTCCGATCGGCTGGGCTGTTCGATCGGCTGAAAGCCTGATCGTTCAGCTACCAGATTCGAGTGTTCGGTGTGACGATTTTTTGATATTTCGATTTCGATTGAGGACACCGCGAATACGATAGAGTTGGCTATTCAAATTACTTTTAATCCTTACCACTATATCTAACATACAAGCATCTATATCTCGCGCTATCTCTTCTCTACCAATTATGACAATTCGATTTCGACTGAGTCGATTGAGTTTCGATTTTGATTCGATTGATCACCACACATAACATAAAGTAAACACGCACAAGTAACACGTAAGGCACACACACACACGTATAATAACACCAAAGTTGCATAATTCGAGTTTCGAGTTCGATGATGATTTGATTAGCTTGATTATCGATTAATTGACTTTATCGCATTGTTACTTCCTACTATTCACATTCGTATAGCGTTTCACACTAATAAATATTCGATTACTTTGATTTTAGCATATACTCCTCTAGGATCGATTTCTGACCCGAACGAGTCGATCAGAAAAGTTTTTCACCAATACAAGCGGCGGAAACAAGTGTATTGATGTTATTTCAACTGTATTCACTTTAACTTGTCGATTTTATTGATAAAAATGCTTTTTACAGCCTGACGACACTTCGGTAGCACTTCGTTGCAAAACGGAAGACTTTTTTTGTGATTTCGCTCCAACAGCCTATTTATAGGCGACCATATTCCGCTTGAATACGTTTCAAGCGGAATCACAATGAATAATCTCGAGCGAAATCAGCATATACACTTTCGAGCGGAATCAGAATGATATGAGATTTCGCATGAAATGACATAAGGTCATTTCAAGCGGAATCACTTACAATGTCATTTACTTGGATTCCGAGCCCTAAACTATCTAGATCTATACAAGACTCGATACAAGACGAAGTCGACAGACGGATGCACCAACAAACTCCCCCTCGGATGTTGACGGAGTCTTCAGTGTCGAGTCTTCGGTTGTCAAACCTTCAGTCTTTATCAGTCTTTGTGCTTCTCTTCGAAGTATTCTCTATTGTAAGCATCCTTACTCAATCTCTATCTTTTCTTCCAGAAATTCAATCTGACATCCTGCATTTTCAACATTCTCTCTTGATGCCTTCAGACTCCCCCTCTCAATGTGCTGGGATCGTAGTCTGGAAATCGCCATCTGCTCAGATATCGGAATCTGGCTTCAGTCTATCTTCAAACCTGCAAATTCACTACCACACACATAAGTTTTTCAAAGTTTAAATCTTTTAAAATTTAGAAACCATTTGCAAGCAACATTCAAAATGATTTATTCTCTAAAAATCACTTGAAAAAAATACAATCATTTTCATACATTCTTTATCCAAACCTTGTTCGTCAAGTTTAGCAATTGGAATATTGAATATCAGCTTTTCAACATCAGTTGTTCAAAATCTTTTTGGATTTTTGAATGAATATAAATGCAGTAAAGAAATATTTACAGACAATATTTTTATGAGTTTGTGCAAGAGGATCATATCAGATTTTGAGACAAATCACTAACACCGTTAAGCTAGATTTCATTTTAAGTTCTAAACAATTCACCTAGATTGTCAATATACTGGTCCACTTAAATTTTCACACAAAGTTCAACTGTTTCGAGATACGAGATTAATGTCTTAAAGACTTATTCGCGTGTCCCACCACTTGAATATACTCCCGTATCCAGATCCCAATATCCAGTCTTATAGGTGAATATACCTAGATGATATCTGTAAGGGGTTAGATGCGAGGGCCGTGAGAGCTCAGGTCTGAACTTTCGTTCAACAGAGACATGACGGCTTCGACTTTTGGTGTGTCCCCTTTAGAGGATCTTTTCTTCAATAGCAATGATTATCAAATTTATGGTTTAATCATTTTTGCTGAGGGTTGTGTTATATTTCAAGCATTTACAGAAAGTATTATACGAGGACTAGATCAGAATTTCCATTCAGCAGAAGTCCTTGGATAATACCCCAGATATCACCGAGCATAAAGACCTAGTATATCAGAAAGAGGGACCTTTCAAACAAGATTTCGGGGGTTACCCATATATCCAAGACATGTTACCCACGAGATAAGCAAGTTTGAAATTTTAGGTTTATATCTCGAAAACAATTTACTGAATGTGTAAAAACCTACTGGCACATCCACAGTGAGATTGTTTATCACATTTTTACTTTACATTTCTTTAGCATGTTGTGATAGTCCACTGATGAACTATCATTTCCTCTTTTTACAATCAAACTCATTTTTAATTTTTATCATGTTTTTGACCTTTTTCAAATTTTCTTATGTTTTTTGATTTTCTGAAATTTTTACTCCCCCTAAAATGCAAACACATTTTAAAAAATTTGAAAAAAAAACAAACCGTACAAGAACATGACAACTGATATCGAATCGCCTCAATTCTCCATTCACTTGGCATAAACAATCAGAACTCCCCCTTACAACAAAATATTTTCCCATTATGATTTCAAAACACTTAAGTTTGTTTTAATCAAAATGGTTTTTTCCAGAAAATTAGTTTTGTTGATTTTACCACGTGTAGGAAATGGGGATTAAATCATCACATTGTTTATCAATATTTTTGAATGATAGTTAAATCAAGTTCAACTTAATGACATTGATTAACCACTTTTAAGATCAATAAAATCAAACACTTGTAAAAATGCTTTTCAACCAATTACCACTTGTTGGTTGAATTCTCAAGATGCCAATTCCTACTCCACACTTACCAACCTGGGAGTTTCGGCAATTCACACTTTTCAATTTTAAATTTTCAAACATTTTCAAGAATGATGCCGATTCATGCTCCACGATTACCAACTTGAGAGCTCCGGCAAGTCAGGTTTCTATTCGACAAAGAATACCGACACCCAAGCCTGACCATCCTTGGGTGTAATTACCTTTTCTTCATTGTCACTTTCAACAGACTTGTGAACATTCTTTTTGGAAGCATAAAATTCTTGCACTCCTTTGGCCTTTCCCTCAACCATTTTTCCAAAAAATGTGTTTCACATTTCCATTGAAAGTTTTATCAACATCAAAATTATTCTTCTCAGAATAAAATTGATTTGATATTTCAAATTTTCCAACTTTCCTTTTAAAATTTTCAGCACTTAGCGGTGGAAAATTTTTATCATTCATAGTCGGTACTGTTTTTTTAATCTATTTCATAACAACTTTTGGTTCCTCTGATTTTGTGGAATCAGATTCATCACCAGAACTTTCTCTTGATTGCTTAACAACCCATTTTTTGTTGTTAAGTTTCTCCTTCTTTTTGAAAAGATTTTTTCGAACACTTTAAATCTGTTCGTTGGTGGTTCGGTTTTCTCAACAATCTTTTCTTTCAGTTTTTCAGAAACTTCCTGTTTTGGTTTGAATGTTTTGGGACAATTCCTGACAATATGACCAACAATTTTGCACTGAAAACAGGTTCTTGTTTCAATCTTCTTTTGAGCAACACTCTTCTTTATTTCCTCTTGCTTCTTTGCAAGGAATTCTTGATTTATCTGCTTCCTGAATGCCTACTCCTTCTCAGTTTCTGATGACTTTCCTGAAACAAACACAGTTTTTGGTTTATAAACTTTTTCATTTTTATAATTTTTCGGTTGATTAAATCCTAAACCTTTCTTTTTAAAATTACCATTATGGTTTGGTTTCTTTTGAAAACTATAACCATAATTGTAACCCATTTTCTTGTTTATTCGTTGTTGATCTCTTGAAGTGTATTGTTTAGGTTTTCCAGAAAGATTTAAATCTTTTATTTCAGAAATATTGATTTCTGTGATTTTGAAAACCTTTTTAATCATTTCGATTTTAACACTTCTTATTGGAAAAATTTCATCAGAATATAATTTGTCAGAATCTTTCAATGTATATGCTACTTTGACCGGTTCGTCATTCAAATTAGATTTTGATAACAAAAATTCCTTATCATAAACCCGTTTGTCCTTTTTGATTGTTGACTTTGACGTGTCGGACTCAGACTTTGACTCGGATTTGGACTCCGTTTTTGACTCCTCAATGTCATCTCTATCCAACACCTAATCGACTACACTTTTTATCAACTTGGACTCATGATCAGTGCCGGACGATGTGAACGTGACATCAATATTTTCTGGCAAGTTATCTGATGACCCTGACTCCCACTATAAGTTTGTTGCCTTTTTGACTCTTTCGAAATTTGGATTTCGAGGATAATATCCATTTTCGACCAGGGGCGGACATGTATTGTAGACAACACTTGGTTTCTTACCAGAAATTTCCACTTCATCCTCTTCTTTTGTCTCAGACTTCTTTTCTTCTGAAGTCTTCTCTTCCTCAAACGTCTTCAATCTTTCCACAATCGGATAAATCCTGTCAACAACAAAAGTAGAACATGAGTAAATTTTCAATAAATTGTTGACTCTTTCAGTTTCGATTCTTTGTGTTGCCAACTTCAATTCAAGCTCAGCACACTTCTCTGTGTAGTAGTTGACGTTGTCAAGCTGTCTCATGTATGCTCCTTTGAGTGTATTCATTGCTACAGCTTGTTCACTATTCGACTTGGTGTACTTATTAATTTCTCTATTCAAAGTATCATATGATTCTTTCAGCCTTTTTATGTTGTGTAGCAGCTCATTATTTTGCTTGATTAAAGAATCACAATTCATACACTTCTCCAGAACTTTGACTGCCTCAGCATCTGTTTTGATTTCAAACTCTGGAACTTCTTTAACTGTTCTCACTTGAACTTCTTCTGCTCTTTTCTTCTTCTCAGCTTCAGCTTTTCTCCTTTCTTCTTCTTCTTCTTCTTCTTCTTCTTCTTCTTCTTCTTCAGTTCTTCTCCATTTCTCCACTTCAGCTTCCCTGATATTTTTGTATTTTTCTGCCCAATATTCATCAGTATAATCATTAACAACATGAGCAACAAAAGATTTGGCATTTGACATCTCTTTGGCCATGAATTCTTTGTCTGGGCAATAATTGTCCCAACAGAAACCTTCTGGCAATTTTTCATCGTCTTGATCTGCCAAGCATACTTTACTATCCGTTGGAATGTATTTATCCCAACTGAATCCACTATCCTTGCCCTGATTAACCAGACATGCTCTCTTTGAATCTTCAATCTCTTTTCTACCATGTGCAGTTTGTGCCTGTTGTTGTTGATATGGCTGATGTGTAACTTGATGATAAATCGCCTTTTTGTAATAGTCGTTATTTCTGAAAGGATTTTGAGCTCCACTCGCTTCGCGATTTGTGCACTCTCTTTTGAAATGCCCCTTTTCCCTGCAACGAAAACAAGTAACTTTAGAATTATCAAAACCTAAAGTTGAAACATGTGCCTCGCGAAAATCATCTCTGCTTGTAATTTGTTTAAACTTTTCAGCCCGTCTCAACACACTAGCCATGCACCATTTTATATCCATCAGTTCCATTTCCTCGGCATCAATTTGATCGTAATCCTCCTTCGTGAGCATTGGATTCCAGATCCTCCCTGCAACTAAGCCTCCATAGGATTCAAGCACTTTCACCAACAATGACATGTGACTTTTAGAAACTTCCTCTGTATAGTTCTGATCATCTTCAAGTTTTAAGGCAATGTTGCATTGAAGAACTTTGCCACTCTTTGTTGTAGTAAACTGTGGACCAAATGTTGGAAATGAAGAAAATCCTGTTGTGCTGCTCGATCCCTGAGATGAACTTTCAGAAGAACCTTTTGCATTAAAAGCAGTTTCAACCTTTGGAGAAAAAATTGTCTTTTCACTAACACCACTTTTGAAATACAATCCAATGTCTTGTTCTCCATCATAGTTCTTCATCCTAGCAATCTTTCTCTGCTCCATCTCTTGAGCTTCCAGATGTTTGATGAACAAACCCAGTGTTAGCTTTTTATATTCCTTTCTGTTATTTCTCAACATCATCAGACACGTTCCCCAAATATCATGTGGCAACGCATCCGCAAGTTTCTCAATCAGCTCATCTGTATCCTTTTTGATGCCTAATTTCGTCATATTTCTCACGAAGTTACAATATCTTTCAATAATTTGCTTGGTGTTTTCTGATTTCAAACCACTGAATAGATCAAATTCTTTCTTCATAAATGACATCTTGTTCTTGAGCATATCATCACTTCCCAGAAATTTTGCTTCCAGTTCATTCCAGTTCGAATATGCACTTCCATCATGTTAAAGCAAAACCAGTATGTCCCCTTTAATTGCTTGCTGTAACAGACTCACCATCAATTTCTCATCTCTATACTTCTTTTTCTCATCAGCACTCATTTCTCTGATTGGCATTATTTGATTATTGTTCTTTGTTGGCCTTTCATATGGAACTTCAGTATGTTCCCATGCATCTAAATGATAAGCTTCAACCCAGTTACCAAAACGTTCGGACCAACCATTATAATCATCAATATCCAAAAGCTTAGTTGGTTTTTGTGATGTTCCCGTTTCATTTTCCAGCAATGTACTCTAAGTAATATTCATTGGACCAGCAAAGGCATTATAAAACTCGTTCTCCATGATTTAATTTTCAAAAGTCCACAATTTTTAATTTCAAGCGAAATATCCTTTTTCAAGCGAGATACTATGTTCAAGCGGAATCAAGAACAACTCTTTTTCAAGCGAAATCCCCTGAAGCGTAATAAGAACTTTCAAGTGACATATGCACTTTGAAGCGGAATCACAAAGATTTTTCAAGCGGAAATACGATTTGGAGCGGAATCACCAAGTTCTTTCAAGCGGAATCAGAATGAAATCCAAGCGAAATCACAGTGACGTCATCATTTCGAAAAGAATTTCAAGCGGAATAGCAAAAATATCAACTTTTAGATTGATTTTACTTCTGAAACTTTCCAGGATTTGTTAAAACATGATTGCGCGTGTTATGTGAAAAATTTAACCAATTTTACCGTGAAAAAATTTTCAATATTGAAGAAGAAGGTGTAGAAATCAGAAAACACAGCTGAAATGGCAAGAACTCTTCATCCTGAGCTCTGATACCACTTCTAGGATCGATTTCAGACCCGGACGAGTCGATCAGAAGAGTTTTTCCCCAATACAAGCGGCGGAAACAAGTGTATTGATGTTATTTCAACTGTATTCACTTTAACTTGTCGATTTTATTGATAAAAATGCTTTTTACAGCCTGACGACACTTCGGTAGGACTTCGTTGCAAACCGGAAGACTTTTTTTGTGATTTCGCTCCAACGGCCTATTTATAGGCGACCATATTCCGCTTGAATACGTTTCAAGTGGAATCACAATAAATAATCTCGAGTGAAATCAGCATATACACTTTCAAGCGGAATCACTTACAATGTCATTTTCTTGGATTCCGAGCCCTAAACTATCTAGATCTATACAAGACTCGATACAAGACGAAGTCGACAGACGGATGCACCAACAACTCCACATAATACAACCAACGTAAACATAAATTAGACTTTCTACAGTCAAAGAAGTCAAAATAGTAGTTGAACAAGGAGTGGCAGATCGCAATTAGCGATCTTTTCTTCCCTTGACTTCAATCTTGACTTTGACTTTGTCTTTTGAAAACACGGGGTGTTACAGCCTCCCCTTGTTTAGGGAATTTCGTCCCGAAATTAGGCTGAAGACTGCACCACGACGTGAATCACATTTGAGGACTTTCTCTCTCTAGACTTTCATTTGAACAACTGCGGGTACTTCGCCATCATGTCGCTTTCGAGTTCCCAAGTGAACTCTGCGCCTCGTTTGCCTTCCCATCGGACTTTCACGATAGGAATGCGTGAGCGCCTGAGTTGCTTGGTTTGGCGATCCATGATTTCGACAGGCTTCTCCATGAAGGGGTAACGTTTCGTTGATTTGAAGGTTGTCGAGAGGTACAATTAGATCATGCTCAGCCAGGCATTTTCGGAGGTTTGACACATGGAAAGTCGGGTGGACGTTACTAAGTTCCTCCGGTAGTTCGAGTCTGTAGGCGATTTTGCCTATCAAGGTTCAACACATCGAGGAGCTAATTTCCCTTTCTTGCCGAATTTGACCACACCCTTTCAAGGTGATACCTTTAGGAGTACGTAGTCACCAACGTCAAATTCAAGGGGCTTGTGTCTTCTATCGGCGTAACTTTTCTGTCTACATCGAGCTTTCAACAAGTTGTCTCGGATCTGGAGGACTTTGTCAGTCCTTTCTTGTAGTAACTTGGGACCGATTAGTTGTGAATGACATATCTCGTGCCACACAATAGGCGATCGACATCTTCTTCCATATAAAGCCTCGAATGGTGCCATTTGGATGCTGGTATGATAACTGTTGTTGTACGAGAATTCGACTAACGGCAGGTACTTATTCCAATTACCACCGAAGTCTATGACACACGCACGGAGCATGTCTTCAAGAGTGCGGATCGTTCTTTCAGTCTGTCCGTTGGTTTGAGGATGGAATGCGGTACTTAAGTTAAGCGACGTACCAAGAGCTGCTTGAAACGTTTCCCACAATCGCGAGGTAAACCGAGCATCATGGTCAGAGATGATGTCACGAGGCGTACCATGATTACAAATGATCTCGGTGGTGTAGATTCGGGCTAATCGTTCTACCTTGTAGTCTTCTCCTATTGGCAAAAAGTGGGCTGATTTGATCAAACGATCAACGATGACCCGAATGCTGTCATGACCTGATGGCGTGGGTGGAAGTTTGGTTATGAAATCCATAGCTATACTCTCCCATTTCCATATTGGAATTGGTGGTTGTTCGAGTAAGCCATAGTGTCTTTGATGTTCAGCCTTGACTCTTGCACAAGTCAGATAACTTCCGACATAAAGAGCGATATCCCTTTTCATACCCGGCCACCAGTACTTGTAGTGAAGGTCCTAGTACATCTTATCAGCACCGGGATGAATAGAATATCGGGATTTGTGGGCTTCGTCCATTAAAATCTTTCGCAATTCGGTCTGCTTAGGGATCCAAATTCGATCCAGAAAATAGAAGATCCCATTCGATTTGCTTAGAAGCTGAGCTCCATCGTGATAGATTCTCTCCTTCTTCAGGGTGCGTTCATTAAAACAAGCATGCTGGGCTTCGCGAATAAGGGTTTCGAGATCGTGCTGGGCTTGAGTATTGCAAATACTGAGCAAATAACTCCTTCTACTGAGCGCGTCGGCCACAACATTTGCTTTGCCTGGGTGATAACGAAACTGACAGTCATAGTCGTTAAGAAGTTCTACCCATCGGCGTTGACGCATATTGAGTTCTCTTTGATTAAAGATGTGTTGTAAACTCCTGTGATCGGTGAAGATCGTACACTTGGTATCATACAGGTAGTGTCGCCATATCTTTAATGCAAAAACAACCGCGCCTAGCTCGAGATCATGTGTTGTATAGTTCTTCTCGTGGACTTTGAGCTGACGAGATGCGTAAGCTATAACCTTGTCTCGCTGCATGAGAACACAACCAAGACCAAGGTTGGAAGCATCACAATAGACAATGAAGTCATTGTTTCCGTCGGGCAATGTGAGAAGATGAGCATTGCAAAGCATATGCTTGAGGGTTTGGAAAGCAGTCTCTTGTTCGGTTCCCAAAAAAAAGGCTTGTCTTTATGTGTAAGAACGGTAAGCGGCACAATGATCTTAGATAATCCTTCGATAAATCGTCAATAATAGCCCGCTAAACCGAGAAAAGAACGGATTTCAGACGGGTTCTTAGGCGTAATCCAACTCTTAACTACTTTAATCTTCGCGGGATCGACGTGAATACCTTAACTATTAACAATGTGACCCAGAAACTGAACCTCCTCTAACCAGAATTCGCACTTGGAGAACTTGGCATAGAGTTGATTCCCCTGGAGTAGCTCGAGAACCAAATGTAAATGTTGCGCGTGTTCGGCTTTCGACTTGGAATAAATCAAGACATTGTCGATGAACACGATGACGAAACGGTCTAGAAATGGCTTACACACGCGATTCATCAAATCCATGAAAACCGCGGGTGCATTAGTTAAACCAAAAGGCATAACAAGGAACTCATAATGCTCGTATCGAGTGCAAAAAGCGGTTTTAGGTATATCTTCTTCCTGAATGCATAATTGATGATAGCCTGAACATAGATCGATCTTTGAGAAACACGTAGCACCTTATAGCTGATCAAACAAGTCATCGATATGAGGCAGGGGATAACGGTTCTTGATGGTTAACTTATTCAATCCCCGATAGTCGATGCACATCCTGAACGACCCATCCTTCTTTTTAACGAAAAGGACTGGCGCGCCCCATAGAGAGGTGCTCGGGAGAATAAAGCCTTTTTCAAGTAATTCCTGGAGTTGGTTCGAGAGTTCCCGCATTTCGGATGGCGCGAGTCGATAAGGGGCTTTGGCAACAGGGTTAAGCTCCAGGAATGAGGTCGATACGAAAGTCGATATCCCGACTTGGCGGTAGTCCAGGAAGATCATCAGGGAAAACCTGAGGAAATTCACGGACCACTGGAACGTCTTTAACTTTCGTCTTCCTTTTCTTTTCCTTCTCTGCTACTACAATGTTGGCCAAGAAAGCTCTGTATTCCTTGCGGAGATACTTGGTAGCTTGGACACATGACATGAGCTTGAGACCTTTCGAAGCAGTTTCACCGTACACACGTAATAGATCACCATTCGCGAGCGAGAATCGAATCATTTTATCGAAGCACACGACTTCAGCATTGTTTTCGGGTAGAAAGTCCATGCCTACTATGACGTCGAAACTTCCGAGTTGCATCGGGATGAGGTCGATTGGAAAGATGTGCTTATTGAGCTTGAGAGTATAATCATGGAGAATAGAGTTAACGGCGACAGTTCTTCCAGTTGCGACTTCAACTTTGAATGACGAGGGGAGATAAGAGCGCTTACGACTAAGGAGGTTCTCGAATTCAAACGACACAAAGCAGTTATCGGCTCCAATATCAAACAAACACGATGCATAAATACCATTCACAAGGAACGTACCATTAACCAAGTTGTTGTCAGCCTGGTCTTGACGAGCATTGATGTTGAAGGTTCTGGCGCGTGCTGCTTGTTGCTGCTGCTGAGGTTGTTGCTGCTGCTGCTGGGGCTCTTGCTTCACAAGCCTATTCGGGCACATGTTTGCAAAGTGGTTAGGATCACCACATGCAAAACAGACTCGAACATTGACCGCGGGTGCTTGAGCTGCGTGTTGGCCTTGCGGGGCTGGGAGTAAAGCTTGATGAGCAGTGGCAGGAGCTACGGTGTTACGGGGACCATAGCGACAGTTGGCAGTGAAATGCCCGTATAAATTGAAATGAGCACAGAAACGACAGGCGAGACCCACCGGGTGATGATACGAGCATGTCGGGCGGAGCAGGTGGGGTCCTGTGTAAGCACGCTTTGCTGGCGGTGCATATGTCACTGGTGCTGGTCGATGGTGAGACTGCTGCTGAGCTGGTACGACTTGTAGAGGAGAAGCAGTGGTAGTGACAGCACAGTTCTTGTTGCTGGAGCTGCTGTTGTTGTGCTTCTTCTTGCGGCGTGATGACTTGGATGGTTGAGCAATGGTGGTGTCGGCAGTCCGTGCAGTAGTAGCTTGATGTAGAGACTTGGAGGGCTTACCCAGAAACCAGATTTTACCCGCTTGTCGTTGATCTCGGCGGAAAGTAAGTAAGTCTCCTCAATCGATGATGTCTTAGCGGCGTGAACGAAATCGGCAACACAATCGGGTAGAGCTCGAATGTACTTCTTGATCGCTATCTCGGGCGTCTTGACTTGGTCGGGACAGATAATGCTGAGATGCTTAAAGCGAGCAGTCAGGGCAGCGTTGTCTCCATCTTTCTGTTTGATGTTCCAAAACTCGTCCTCCAGCTTTTGGCGTTCATGGGGAGGGTAGAATTCGTCCATCATGATGGCTTTCAGCTCTTCCCAAGTTAGCTCATAAGCTGCATCATTCCCGCGTTTGTTTCGTTTGGCAGTCCACCAGTCTAAAGCTCGAGACTGGAAGACGCAGGTTGCGTTTAGGGTACGGAGATTTTCTGGACAGCCGCTTTGGCGCAGAGTGACTTCGACAGAATCAAACCATTGAAACATAGCGGTAGGACCATCTTTGTCACAACCCGACCACGTAAAACAACAAAACGTGGCGGAATCGTCGGGGAGTGTTGTAACAGAATCATTGTTTTATAACACATGGAAATTTGAAATTTTGTTTTATTGATTAACTGAGTTACAATGTCTAAACAAACAAAGAAGAATAACATAATTAACTAGTCTTGCATCTTTTATTGTCACTAAGGCCCAAGTCCGCCTATGTGTATCTTGATCAATCCTATGCATCATCTCCTGAAACACATGTGCAAATAGGTACGTCAACATAAAAATGCCGGCGAGTACATATGTTTTATTGATTTAGGATTCATGACTTATAAGTTTAGAAAAAAAGTTGTTTAACAAAAAGTCAGTCATGATCCTTGTAAAATGTTTTGTTTTATAAATTATTCGAAAACCGATGATAGATATGTATATTTAAATGAATAATGTAAGGTTAAATGAATAACCAAGTAAAATGAGTTTGTATAAAATAATCTGTTTTGAAAAACAATGTCTTGTGAAAAATATGTTATTTGTATAAAATGTATAAGTCCAAATTGAATGAATTAAATAACGGTATGATATGTAATATAATACAAGCACTTATATATATGAAGTACCAGCGGCGTATCCACCATGTTTGTATCACATTACACACGTCTCGTTACTTAAATCACTTACCCAAACAAACCACCAATGTAAATTGCCCATGTCTAAACCACTTGTCAAATGTCTTTGTGAAAACCATGTCAAAATGTTTATGTCAAAATGTAGTCCATGAAATGTGTATATCAATGTTAAAATGTCTATGTCAAATGTCAATTATGTAATGTGTAAACAAAATGTCATGTATGGTAATTGAAATATATGTATCAACTAAACCATAGGTAAAAATGCATAAAACAATGTATTGAAGTAAAACGTGGTTTAAATCAATGTTATGTTTTGTGGAAATGCATGCTATACTGAATACAAACATTTATGCGGTATTGTGAAAATGCATACATCCAAGCCTTGTGACTGTGGTGATAAACCATTAAACAAATTAAAGGTCTATCTGTGTTATGTTTTAATCGAATTCGGTCATTCCTTCCATCCAAACATACCTAGGATGTCAGGAACGGGAGTTGTCAATTCCTATAGTACCATTACCTACTAATGAGCGACGTGATTGAATTTAATGAATGTATATTGTCCCACTTAAACAAACCAAATGTCATACCTAAAATGTAAGCATGTGATGAAATGAAAAATGTACTAAGCTTGATGAAAATACATAGCATGAAAAGGTATTGTAAAACAATCCACTAGGTATGCACCAATGGACATACATAGCGTGAAATGTAATGAAAACAATGTACTAAGTGTTATGGGTTATTTTCTGAGTATACATATCCTGGCTAATATCCCGCTTTTAATTGTTTATTTATGACCAGGATGCTGGACGAGGATACTGCTAACATCCTGGGTGATATCCTGAGGTTGAGTAAATTAAACACGTGCAGGTTAATGGCTGCAAACTACTAACGGTCATCAGGACTTCTTCTCCTTAAGACTCGGGCGAATTTGTTATGAGGAAGCCGTTGAAGCCGAAAGACTTGGTCCTCAACGTTCGAGTGGGAATATTCGCTGGATCCCGGGAGTGTAGGATAGTTTGTTACATTATCTTTACTATAAATAGATGGGGGCGGATCAGTTTAAGGCACATAATTTTTCACGAACACTCTCGTACACTTTCACTCTCTAGCTTACTGCAATCACCACACTTGTATCCAAATCATATTGTAACACTTAGTCGATCCGCACCACATCCTGCACTGTATCCTGAAGTTTGAAGTAATAATAAGAACAAGGCAGCTGCGATTGTCAGCTCCCGAGGTTTTATGCCGGAGATCTAGATTGATCAAGGGCTTTCCTCGTACATCTCGTGTCACCCCTTTACTTTTAGCTCATTGTTTGATCATAGATACAGCTCGATATCCTGAGCCGTATCCTGAAACTGTTTTTTCAAATAACTCAATTAACATATTTTTGAACACATTCTATTAGCACACTACCTCACAAAACTAATTTGATCACTTAATTACTTATGTAATTTTTGACCAAAACAATTTGGCGCCCACCGTGGGGCAAGTGGTGCTCTCTTTACTAAATTTTTTTGTGAAATCGCTAATCGGCTTTCTGTTTTCAAAACTTTTTGCCACGTTGTTTACAATGGCCTCGAGATCAAACATGAGCTCCTCCACTATGTCTGCTACAAATTCTGCTACTACTGGTCCGGTGCTTCCACCACCTCCTCCAAGGATGCAATCTTCTTCGCAACCTCAGGACATTATCCCTACTCGGAATGTTCAGGGATCTGCTCCGATTTTGGCTTCTAATGATGAAATTCTAACCTTATTTGGGAGTGTGCAGGAACAAATGAGGCAGCAACAGGAAACAAACCAGATGCTGTTGAGGGAGATACAACTCCTGAAGTCCGGCTCGAGCAGACCTGCTGAGGATATCATCACTCCACTACAGCCCAAAACTTTGAACTTTAGTTCAGCTGTGTACACTGAGGATAATAGGGGGAATATTGTGCCCAGCCTTCCTCAGAATCATACTCCTAAAATACTGTAACACCTCGAAAAATTTCGTCCAATAATGTCTTGACACGTGTCATAAGGTTCCGTTATGTGAAAACATACTTTAGAGGGACTAAAAGTGACAAACAGTGAAAACTATGGAACGTAAGGGTCCAAAGTGTCAACAATGGATAAATAGGCTCTATGATAACCCTACATAATGTTTATAACCTTTAACGGATGGTTCATGGATCATACGACGCGGAAATTGCACAAAAGTGAAGTATTGTAAACAATAGGGGCCAAAAGTGTCAACATGTTTAATTTATACCTCTGAGTGAACTTTTGGCAGACCCGAAGCTTTGTATAGCTAAAATATACTCACTAGAATATGTGGTAAAAATTTCATGAAGTTTCGTTAAC